>NW_027041445.1:2500-67979 GCF_037179485.1 Ochlerotatus camptorhynchus
TCATCCAGGATAAGTGTGACCCTACGTTGTGTTCTTCTTGTGGCTCGGATTAACACACCGGTGAAATTAAATACAGTTTTCCTATGCCCCGAGAGGCAACTTGCCTGCTCGGGGACACAAAACGAAATATATATTTTATTTAAGGTTCTACAAAGGGTAAGTAAATTTGTATTCTTCTTTTTGATGAAATGTCATTAAATCATCATCATTAGTGTACCCATACATTCACACATTATTAATACAAAAATTTACAACATGTATTTCATGTTTTTAGAACGAACATTTCCTGCACACCAAAAAATTCTGAATTTTACTGGCGATGTAAACATCCATGCATGCAAATATTCATGCATGTAAACTTCCTTTTCACGTAAGCTAGCAGCTTGCAAGAAAGGTTGCAAACAAAAGCGGACAGTTGCATACAATATATGGAATATTGCATGACATGTCTCATAAATTTACACGATCTATAATCTAAACTTGTATGATATATGACGCTCCATTTATGTGCATCATAGAAACGGAAATTTACACTACTTTTTTAGCTGTGTGGATAAAACACATTCACTGTATTTACTTACTTGTATTCTTCGAAGTATACCTAGCACAATTATACGCAATCGAATACACGAAACTTAAAACAAACTGCTTAAAAAAAATTGATCACCAAGAAAACCACATCACTTAAGGTTCTACAAAGGGTAAATAATTTGTCTACTTCTTCTTTTTGAAATATGCTTCGGTCATCATATTCCAAATGTATTCGTAAAATTCATTAAAAGTGCATCTCAACGCGTCAAAACTGTCCATGTTTCATAAACATCAACTGGTATGGTGAGGAAAGTTTAACCATCTCTGTTCTTCCTTCATTTCACTACAACAGCAAATGTGACCTCACACTACCTAGTGCATACGGATAGGTAGACAAAACCATCATAAATATTGCTAGACCT
This sequence comes from Ochlerotatus camptorhynchus, assembly GCF_037179485.1. NCBI lineage: Eukaryota > Metazoa > Arthropoda > Insecta > Diptera > Culicidae > Ochlerotatus > Ochlerotatus camptorhynchus. The sequence continues at coordinate 3,454 of NW_027041445.1, forward strand.
CGCTGTATGAAATTGTGTTTACACCCCTGATGGTGATAAGCTCGATGTCGATGTTAATCAATATGACCCTTAACAAACAATAGGCACATCCTTCAATCAGGACCGGTATGAAATGTTGATCCGAGTTGGAGCTTAACGCCATGAGAGGGAAAGCGAATTACAGGTTACGTGCACTGCTGCCATCTTTCCTGTTAGTGTATTATTCAATCTTCTGTGACTTTTTTAATTGGTATCGGTCCATGTCTAAAATGATCGGTTTATGTTTTATTTATCCACCATTAAATACATCCACTCATCTATGTTAATTAGACCTGCTCATTTTAACAGAAAGGTTCGGGATGCACCGCGTCAATCGTGATTACTGTTCGTCATGTTAATTTGAACTTCTGTGCAAATTTTCAGCAAAATCGGTGATGATTTAGAGGTGCTTCAAGTTAATTTTATGTTTTTAAGGAGATTTACGGCTTATAATACATTTATCTCCAGACTGAAACAACGAAAACTGCTGTACCAACTTGCATAGCAAAGCTTAATGTGTTATCTACCAACTTTGTGACCAAAGGTTGACTATTTAAAGTGATTTTTTTGAAGTTTGACTTAGTTTCGAAGATATCTTAAAATGTGAAGAATTTAAAAGTATTTGTTCAACGAACTTTCCACCCATATGATATAAAAATGTGTAATCTACGGCATAATGTTTCTTATACTGTTCTAGGAATTTCGTTTATACATAGTTTTCGTGTAGATTCCATAGATTGAGGGATAAAAATCAGAAAGAAACCGTTATAGCTTAAATTCACAAGACAACTGAGCCAATAAAAGTTTCAATTAGATTGACAGAACATAGTTGCATTGCTTTTCAATGACGACCGATAACTGTTTCATTGATAGATGACATTTTTAGAAATATGAATCCTCAGTAGATGTGTTATTTATCAAAGGCAAGTGTCACTCGAGCCATAACAGTAATTTATAAAATAACGAACATGTTGGATGGCTCGAGTGACACTTGTCTTCGATAAAAAAAAACGCATCTACTGAGGATTCATATTTCTAAACATATCATCTATCAATGAACAGCGTGCCTACAACATCCATTTGCTGTTGTATCAAAATGAAGGAAGAAAAGAGATGGTTAAACTTCCCTTATAAAAATGGTATGGTTCATTTGCTTATGGAAAAAAATGCTTTGTGGAATAGTTCAATCATTTGGGTTATCGTTCGTTTATGGTAATTTTTTAAGGTTTCCTAACCATACCAGTTGATATTAATGAAATATGAACAGTTTTTTTAAGTTTTTAATATTTCAAAAAGAAGAAGAAAACAAATTATTTACCCTTTGTAGAATCTTAAGGATTATTCAATCATTATGTAAGCGTTGTTCAATACCCTCTCCCACTATACGACTTTGTAAATATTGTGTAATTACCCCTCTTAATTAGTGGCTCCGGTGTTCTATTGGTAAGCGTGATTACCTCTCACCCAGCAGGCCTGGGTTCAATCCCAGTCGGCACCGCCGGAATGTTCTGAGGCATAACATCTCTGATCACACCTTCCTTTGGAAGGGAAGTATAGCCGTTGGTCCTCGGTTCATGAGTTGATCGGTCGATAGGTAGGTTCCAGGTTTGGGAGCTGCCTCCCTGGCGTCGGTAGCATTGGTGCTCAGCACGGAAAATAAGATCGACGAAAAACAAATCAAAGAAACAAAGGTACTTCTCTTACTTACTACTTAGATTACACTTTAAATAATTCGTCTTTATTTATTTTCAACACTTATCTGTAAAATTTCTAAACTTTAAACTTTTTTTAATTTCTTTATGTGTACTTAATGTTTAAAATCCAAACAAAACCGTTATACGTGTTTTATGAACAGCCCCTAACGTTATAGCGATGAAAGCGCTTTTGACAATTATTCAGGCAAGTATGCAATGATTTTTCCGTGACGACATTCTGAAATGGACCCCACGGAATTAGGCTCAAGCAAGCACTTTTTTGATAGTATTGTTTGTTTTGATAGTAACACTGCTCAATCGCTGTCGGTTTTTGATTGTTTTAGTCTATTCAAAAACAGTTCACTGAAGTTATTCGTGTACCTCTGTAAACTCTAGTTTTGTGAATTTACGTGGAAAGTGGAAATCAGTTGATTCGTGTTGACTTTATTAACAAATCAAAGTTGGCACTCGTGGAGAATAGAAGAATCAACAAGACATTTGCAACGTGTTCTCAGACAAATTTGCTATTGTGTTTGAAGACGAGCAACTCTCCGCTAATCTCATTACTTCCGCGGTCAGTAATGTTCCCTTGGTCAACCAAACGCTTAGCGTTGTCGACGCCACTACAGATACGATTTCTAGAGCAAGACTTCAGTTAAGGCTGGACCCGATGGTGTTCCGTCGATTATTCTTAAAAAGAACATCACTAGTCTTTTAGATCCATTGTGCCGCATATTCCAGCTCGCTCTTTCCAGCGGCATCTTTCCGGCTTGCTGGAAGACTGCGGATATGTTTCCTGTTCATAAAAAGGGAAGCAAACGCGACGTAAACAACTACCGGGGAATCACGTCGCTGAGTGCTGTATCAAAACTTTTTGAATTGGTTGTCATAGAGTCCCTAAATGCGCATTGCAAGCAATATCTAAAGGGTCACCCACATTAGATCCGTTTGCGTTGCGTTGACGTAAATTTGACAGTTAGACAATAGATTTAGCTGTCACTTTGCCGCAACGCGTCCGATCCGGATCTAATGTGCGTGGGCCTGAAGTGTAGATCAACACGGATTCATAACTGGGCGTTCCACAACTATGAACCTGCTGTGCTTAACGTCTTACATCACAGACTGTTTGATTGCTCGGACCCAAACGGACGTTATTTACACAGATCTTATGGCAGACTTCGATAAGCTGAACCACGAAATTGCTATCATTAAGCTTGATAGGCTAGGGATAGGTGGAAATCTTTTGAGATGATTTCGTTCATACCTCACGGAGTGCCAACTGATTGTAACTTTGGGTACTTATCGCTCAGCAAGCTTCTGCGCAAAGTCCGGTAAACCTCAGGGTAGCCATCTGAACCCATTAGTATTTCTCCTTTACTTTGACGACGTTCACCATGTTATCACAGGGCCACAATTATCGTTTGCAAACGATCTGAAAGTTTTTCTACGCACCCGCTCACTCGCCGACTGCCGTTCTCTCCAAAATCAGATTGACATCTTTGCTGACTGGTGTAGTCTAAACCGACTGGTGGTCAACCCAGCTAAGTGTACAATCATTACTTTCTCACGCAAGAAACAACCGATTATTTTCATTTACAACCTACGGGTGCCTTTCGTGAAAGATTTAGACGTTTTTCTGGACTCAAAGCTGACATACTCACACCATATATCGTATGCCGTCGACAAAGCGTCCAGAACTCTTGGCTTTGTCTTGTATATGTGCAACGAAGTTTGCTTCGCTTCGCGTTCCGTAAGCTGCCACTTCGTCTTCCAAGCTACGAGAATCGCTGCCAATTGATCAATGTCGAGCCCTTACGTATCCGAAGAGATGTTTTCAGAGCTTTAACCGTCGCCGATACTCTGCAAGGAAGAATCGACTGCGAAGCAATTCTGCAACAAGTGAACATTAATGTTCAAACTCGATCACTACGGAACATTCTTATGCTAAAACTTCCACTTCTTCGAACTAATTATAGTTTAGGGAGCGCTATTTTCGGCTTGCAGCGAGTGTTCAACCGAGTAGCGTCGATGTTCGATTTCCACTTGACACGGAATATGCTTCGCCGAAGATTCTCTGCCTTTTTTGCTGACTGAAGGCGCTTGACGCCCAACAGCTAAGTGTAAAATTTTAGACTTAAACATTTTTAGTAACTTGACAATGCTTTCCTTGTTATTTTCGTTTGTAACTGTAGTATGGGAATTTACGTATTATCGTCAATCTAAGCAGCTTCCGCACTTTTATTAGCATTTTCTCAGTGTCACGCACACATATGACGTGCCTGTTTGTTTACATTCATCTGCTGCTAGCTATTCTATCCATTCCAATCAACAAAACTGTCCAAAACGGTTTGAAAACGTTTTTAAGGCGCTCCAAACTTCTCAGGTGAGTGTGACTATTGTCGGCAGCCTCTTTTACTTCGGCAACCTTTCCTTTTAAACTGCGTGTTAACCAGCTGTTCTATTATCGGCAACTCGAAATCAGCCGTATTTTGATGTGCTTATGTTTCTTATGAAGAAACACCTAGCATAACAGGTTTGCTCAGTCGTAAAAATGTATTAGGATTGAAGCTGAAAGACTAAGGAATCGTTTAAATACATTCAACGAAGTGATGCCGAAAACAGTCGATGGCTGCCGAAGCCATCATTTACCCTATGTATAATCTGTACTTTTTTTACAACGCATCTTTGGGACTATGACGTCTAGTCCGTTGATGCAAACATAACAAATAAACAAATAAACAAATAAACAAAGCAAAAAATAGTGTCCTTATTACCCGCATGACATTTAAATAATTTTTCAAATACTTTTTCAAATACTTTAAACGCAGCTGTCCCTAATGGGGTGTTTACACGGATAGAAATCTCTTTATACCTTTTGGCAAATTTCTATTGCTGATTATTCATAAAATGTATAAGTCAACTAATAAGCAGATGCCTTGCAAAAAGTTAATGAAGATCATGTGTCAAATGAAATGTATAAGCGGTCACACATACCTTTTATGCATTCTTATAGGACCTATGTGGTTTGTCTTATGGAATGTATAAGGCTGATGTTTTGGCAAAAATGTATAAGTGAAACACATGAATAAAATAATTGATTTTCTTTCGTGATACATCTGTGCGGATTTACTCGCGCTAGTGTACTCGCCAACTAGCACGAATTTCAGTTACTCCTGAAATGTCATGCTGGTATACGCTGATGCCCTGTTTACATTATGCTAGTGTGCTTTTTTGCTAGCAGCTAGCTCATTAGCGCTAGTGAAATAGCGTAGTGTAAACACCCCATAAAGGATGTGTACCCTATTTTAAAAAAGAACGAAAACACCTTTTTTGTTTGCTATGTGCATTTTTAGTATAATCACTAAGCCACGGAAGCAAAATGGTGTCCGTAAAAATGCGCATTTGCACTAAATTTTCTCTTCAAAATACGCAATGTATATCATTGTTTGTATTTATGCAGCACTCATTTTGAAACCATAAACAATAGAACTCGTAATGAATTAGACTCATTTTACCATTTGAATCTTTCGTTTTGTATTGAATGCGTGGAATTAAGTAGTGCGCAAAATTATGGCGGTTAAAAAATAAATAAAATACGATTCTCTTGGTATTTTTTATGGATCTTGTTAAACTCTCTTAGAGCTCATCCCAAAACTCTCTAGGACATTTTCTCTGTTATCTCAACAATTGTGTGTGTGTGTATGTGTGTGTTTGTTTGTGTGTTTTACTATCCATCTTCCACTATTTGTTGATGTAGTTGATATCATTAGGTGCAAACATTTTTCGCCCTGGAGATGGAAGGTGGCAGCTCTACTGTAAATCCATCGGTCTATTTTAAGAATGACTGCTCAATTTGGTAAAAAACGGCTTGGCACAAATCATTTGAAGTTTATATGGAAATTACCATGGGAAATCCAAACTTTTTTTTCATTGTCTTCAAGCCTTTTTCCATATTGCACTGTTCAAAAGTTCTATAGCTATTCTTATGGAAAATTTTCTCAGCTAGAACTTTGGAGAATATAGTTTTTAAGCCAAACGTCAATTAAAATAGTTATTCATTGTTTAAGAGATTGATAATCTTATGACGTGATCAAGCAGCTGTTTTGTGGGCAACACTGTATACTGCAGTGTGCAAAGTAAAAGTATAAGGAGATCCGCAAAATTAAGCACATGCGATACGAAAATGGTATGATGCTCGTGTTACGGTTTTATAAGACGCAACTAAGAACTCAAGATCATCACACTAAAAATGTGGACGTCAATATATCGTATATATAATGACATGGGAGACTTTCAGGAGCTAGCAGTGATGCAGAGAAGGACAACGAGCTCACAAATAGACACGAAAATCGGACAGAACAATGAAAACAGCGAAAGTTGGTGATATCGTTTTAAATTATTGCTCATATTTATACAAACATTGCTTATACTAAATACGCGCCAAAATTAAAAAAAAAAAAGGTTTTTTATTATTATTCTGGAAGTGTGAATACATTACATGTATCCAATTGATATATGTATCGATGTGTTCATGCGGGGCTTATTGTGTGTGAACGTCTTGCCTTGTAGGGGTGCTCATCTTGCACCGCAGTGTCTGAAAACGGTATAATAAAGTTATTTTGTCCAGTTGTCCAGTACACGAGGAAGAAAACATGCAATGCCGTTGTTTCCATTGTTAACTAGTTTTGATCGGTAAAATGCCATGTTTATTTCAGACAAAAACCGGCCATTCAGCAAATCAGCAGTCCAATGCAGTCAATAGTCAGTACACGGACAACAAGATTACTGATGAAAATCTTAATCTAAATCAGATGCAGCCAAAGGTCAATCTGCTGCGGAAGGAAGCGGGAGGTGGCTTGGGTTCGGGATTAAGTCCTTCTACCGGAGGAGGCACTGGCGGAAGTGGTAATACAAGCATTGTTAGTAATATTCCATTGCACCGACGCGAACTGCTAGCGCAAAAACTAGAACAGATTAAGCAACAAAAGTAAAACTGAGTTGAGCTTAGTTTTAGTTTGAGAACAATAACTGGAGGAAAATAGAAAGAAAGCATTTAGGCATTCTAAATACAGGAAAAACAAGGTCGATGTTCGATCTAACTCCTTCACATCTCTGTTTTACATAAGTGAACTGGTTTAGCTAATTATACTCATCGAACACCAGTGTTAAATTTTTAGAATTTTCAGTTTCGGATTTGTTAAAATCTTGGTTATACGCACCACATAGGCAAAGGTGTTGACTTTCTATTAAATTGTTGTGGAAAATCGTTCTACATTTTAGTATTTGATGCCTTTGTGTGCTTCGCTATCAAAATTATTGGACAGAACATATTTTATAAAATGGCCTTAGACGCAGCAGGAAAAAAAAACATAAAATGTAGTACACGACATCAAATATTTGATTTGCATGTTTATAATTTTCCCATAAATTTATTTATTTTCCTTCTTAACTCTTAAAGACATAACACAAAACTTAGTAACGCAGTTATTGTTACTTATTATACTAAAATAGACCAACATTTGCAACAGATAACAACGGTCTACAAGTATACCCAGACAAGTAAGCCCGCTTGAACTTCCATAGCTACAAAACAATAATCAACTTAAATATGTTCACAGATTGGTTTGTTTTACGTTTTAAATGTTAATAGGAAAAGTTCTGTTCTCGGCTAAAGTCACACGAAAGCTGCAAAAGCAGGCATTGTTCAAATTAAATCATATTCAGACTGAAACAAAAGCATACCATTTCAAATAGTGTTACTCTTTCGATATAATTTGTGACAAGCTTATTATAAGTACGTAAGTACATTTGTTAGTATTATTTGAATCTCTGAAAAAAACCCCTGAATATCCATGCATGGGGCCTCTCCACTCGAAAATACTGGCAAGTTAGTTAGGAAACCCGTTTATTCTTTTAAATTTTGTTAAATAATTTCTTGTTGCAATCGTTAAACACAAAATATCACACACACACATGTTGCTAACGTTAATTGACATAATTTGTTATTGTAACTTGTTCCTCATTTAAGTGCCAGATTATGTTTCAACTGACTGTTGCCATGCTCCCCTTTTTAAACCCATCCATCCAATGCAACACGTATCTATAAAAGGCAAACTGGAGATGGCCGCAATGTATTACTTCTACTGCAAAATAGTAAACATAAACACAAGAAAATGGCAAACTAGTGTCCTCTCTGTTGCATGTATTGATTACATGACATTTAAGAAAAAGGCAACAAGGAGGACAGTGCATTGTAATCTAATTCTCAAATATTTGATCACTTTCAATTTCAAGCATAGAGGAAACCAGAAAAAAAGGAATAAAGATTCAAATATATATATTTATTACTGCAAAACATTCATGTTGAATATGTAAACTGATTTAGTAATGAAAGCAAAAAATAAAAACAATACTAATATCACAGTTGTTTATTATTATGTACGTAAATCTTACGAAATGAACTTTCGGAACGACACATCTTTCTACAGTGAGCTTCTTTTTTTTCTATTTTCTGAAGACTTACATTTTTTTTGCATACTGTACATCACCTCAAATGATCATTAAGGAGAATATCTAAGGAAGCCTTACCTGGAAACTCCAAGAGCACACATGTCAGCTCCTACAAAACACACAATAATGAAACAGGAACTGCTATAGTACACCAAACTGGGAGTTACAATTTCACCATTGTTGCTATTGAAGTTTCAAGGTAAAGTTTCCTCAGAGATTCACCTTAACCCGAATGAGATTCTGCTTTTCCAGTGTCGTCTCTTCTAAAGAAGCTGAATTTATAAAGAGACGACATGTCAAAATTGGAACAATCGATTATCTGTCAAAGTCATAGGAAAAGTTATTCCAATCGAGCAGAGACCTGTCAAATGGATAAGATGTCGCCTCTTTACCCAATTCAGTCTCTTTAGTCTCTTCCATATCAATTTTTTTTCTAATTAGCAGTTATTTAATAGGTAGGTACACAGTTAGCTACTCAAACAGATGAATTTTCCTTACAACTGTACTTTTTTGAAACTCTATTTGTTCCAAATTCAAATTAAATTACATTTAATTTTAATCTGAGTGCTCCAGCTAATACAGTAACTTACCAGTCTTAATTGCCTTAATTATATATATCTAATTGTGTTTACGTTGTGTCCGCTTTGGCAATTCAGCATTTTAAACAGGTTTTCTATACCGGCATGTCAGTATCACAATTGTCTTCATTAAACTAAAAACGAAACCTAAATCTTATATAAAGGTAAAGGGAATTAATCATTGGAATTGAGGATCACAATGATTTATTTTTATTAACACAGCTGTGGTTCAATCCGTCGAAGGTTTTGTGGTAAATCGCTCGACGCAGCAGTTCTCAGAACAAAAATTGACACTTCTCAACAAGGGATTAGGATATGCGATCCCCTCAAAACCTGACGTGGAAGAGGCCATCGTTGACATGGAGACTGTAATCACTCTCACACTTCCTATTCAATTACACTAGACTGCCAGGAATATTATTTCAGAGACAATAAAAAACGGAAAGGGACATTCACTTAGTAAAATCGAAAAAGAGGAAATTCGATTTCTCAAAGAACTAAAACCAAAGCCGGTATTCTATACAAAAGCGGACAAAGTTAATGCAGTAGTGATTTTGGACAAAGAGGACTCTGACAATCGGATGATGGAGAAAATTACTAATGGCCCATACAGACAGTTGAGGATTGACCCCTCCCATCTATGGTTAAACATGTGGATAAAACGTTGAAAGAGTGCAAGGCGTTTATTGGCAACACTACGAATCAATTGAAAGTTTCAAACCCTATTCTACCTAGGATCAAAGGTGTACCAAAGATTCACAAACCAGGAAACGAAATGAGGGAGATTATCTCGGCTGAAGGATCCCCCACTCATAAGCTTGCCAAATGGCTAGTAAAGGAATTTCAAAAAATGCCTAAACCCTTTACCACTCGCTCAGTTAACAGCACACAGGAATTCGCAAATCAACTTCAGGCATCAGTCATCAGGAGAGATTCGGGAAGATGGAGTCATGGTTTCATTTGATGTCACAGCACTTTTTCCGAGTGTACCAGTAAAGGAAGCCATCAGCCTTTTAGAGGACTGGCTTCTGAAGCAACGTGAGGATTCTACTTGGAAAAACAAAGTTCGGTCATATCTCAAGCTTTGTATGGAGGAAAATTATTTCATTTTCAGAGGAAATTTTTATAAACAAACTAAAGGCGCTCCTATGGGCAATCCACTTTCTCCATTTTTATGTGAATTGTTCATGGCATTTTTAGCATTGTCAAAAGGGAAGATTTATCAAAAACTTTGGAGGCCATAAGTAACGTTCACAAGGACATCAAATTTACTCACGAAGAAGAGATAGACGGCAAACTCTCCTTCTTAGATCTTCTCTTCACCAGGGAAACGTCTTCGTTCAATTTTGAAATCTACAGGAAACCAACAAATACAAAGAGAGTATTACCAAGCACTTCAAACCATTCCCATCAACACAAAATGGCCGCTTTTCACCACATGGTTCACAGGATGCAAACTCTTCCTCTTAGCGATACAGGCAAATCAAAGGAAATAGCTCACATTTTTAAATCGCTAGACTTAATGAGTATCAAGAAAAGACAATTCAAGCAGTAATCGATAAAAGAACAAGGGATCATTTTAGGCGTATTTCGACAACTCTTACACCAGTAACTGAGGGTTTAAAAAGGGTAGCGATGAATTTCGACAAAAACATTACCAAACCATTGATTTCGAAGTTTTGGCCTAGATTTAGTATTCCACAGCAGGACAAATCAGCTGAAGTCACTGTTAGGATCAACAAAATAAATGTCTTAGGGAAAGCCGGAGTCTACAAAATCTCTTTTCCAGATTGCAATAAAATCTACATTGGTCAGACGAAAAGGACTTTGGAAACAAGGTTTAAGGAACACATCGCAGAGGTAAAAAAGGCTAACAAAGAGATGGATAAAGAACTTCATTATGAATTTAAATTCAAGGTTGCAGAACATATCTTTACAAAGGAGCACCATTTGACAAAGGATAACATTAATATCTTGCTGAGTGTATCTTCGCCTTGGAAACTAGACGTAGCTGAAAGTTTAGAAATATTTAAACATAATCCATCAACATTGCTTAATAGAGATCAAGAAAACGGATACTCGAGACTCTTTAGCGTGCTACCTAAAACCACACATCGTAGCATACATCTACCTGTTGAAGACTTAATTTAGGTACCTCTAAGGTAAACTGTGACATGGCAGTGGATACCTGCTGTTTTTTAGTACCTATTGATTACCCTATTAAACGTGTACCATATACTGACGATATCTTAGATGGTGTGACCATACCACATAAAATTGGGATGATATCCCGAATTGGTGGTTAGGCGCATCTTATGGTTATTGTTTATGCGGGTAGTATATAAAACTATAACTCGTATATAAAAGATTGATTCTTCAGTGTTGTTGAGTACTTGGCACTGATGAAGTCTGCAAGTAGTAGACGAAATACGCGTATCTGTCAAAAGATAAGCAATTATAACGGAATTTAAAGGAAATAAACCAACACACTCAAAGCTCCTCATACTTTGGCTAGTATTTTGTTTTCTACCCTTTGCAATAGCAGCATAGGTAGCTTTATTTACTCGCTGAACATTGTTAGCAGCGAGGGGAGCAGGTATAGATGAAGAATTTGAAGCAGGGGTGATATTGGTACCTACGGGTACGAATGTAAAATTTGTTCCTCGCTGACCGTTGTTAACAGCAGAGGGATTTATACCTGGTCGGTCGGGAACGTGGAGCGTTTCCTACCTGTAGCTTAGAACGAGATTGTAGGATCGCTTTGCAAGTCTTTCATTTCTAAAATTGGATTTGTGGTTTTCCCCACAATTTGAACCTTTAAATTTCTTAGGATCTTCCTTCACAGGACAGTCGTCCTTTGCGTGAGAGGAATCACTACAATTCATGCATTTAGCTAGCAATTTTTAGTTCCTTGACCCCATCCCTGGCACTTACGGCACTGGGTAAGGTTTTGGAAATACCAAATACCAGAACCATAAAAAAAATATATCAACCATCGTGTCGGTTCCCATGTGACATGGCTAATTAAACAATAATAATGGGAAACTATTATTGCTCCCAACGAGTAATCTGAATTCAGGACATCTGAACCGAAGTACAAGCAAAATTATTGAAGATAATACAATTATATTTTTGTTGGAGCAGGTTCGTGATTTCCGTTAAACATTTAACCGAGGGGAAATCCAAGGTGCATTGTAACTATGCTGAGCGGGGGTGTGAGCATCGACTAACACTCCAGGTGATTCTTGCAACAAAACTTTTCGGTTTTCACCAAACCGCCACTAGGAGTCACTTCTTTTTTAAAGGAAACACTTTGCAACTGGAATTTTGATTTATTCACTTGGATTGGAATACAACCAACCGATGGAAACTAACGATTTCAAATTGACTCACTACTTGACTAGCCTATTGGTCCCAAGCAAATCAATTAACGTACTCCATTCTACCGTGCCAGCACCATATTTGACGCGTCCCTAATGATGACGCACTCGTCTATTTTTCATCGCATCTCGATTTTGACAAGATATTCTTTAAAATTTTGTTACACCAGCGTCCCTAGAGCACAGAAACTAATATTTGCAGAAGTAACATTTCTAAAATAATGATTGAAAGTAGTCGAACATTATTGAGTGCGTCGATTAAGGAACCGCTTCGAATATGGTTCCTCCACGGTAGTCTTCTTCTTCTTTCTTTTTTTGAACCGTCTTCTTGACAGCTCAAGTGATTTGGGCTGTAGCTATGACTATATGCCCAGCTGGACTCTTTTCGATTCACCGCGTGAAATCGAAACGCTTTATGCGTTTTACAAATCTAATTTGCATTGCTTCACGAAATTAACTATCTCTTTGTATAGTTCAATGTTCTTGTTACTTCGATCAAATTTGCGTATGCACAATCAAAACTATATTGCATTCTCTCGAGCTCATATCGAGAACAGAAAATAATAGAATGTTCTGCCGTTTCATCTTCTTCGCACCATTCACATTCTGGATTGTCGACGATCTTCATTTTCGCTAACCAAAAATTGGAGTAGTTATGTCCTGTCATCAAACAGTTCAGCAGTCTGATGTCTTGTCCACTTATATCCTTCCCGTGATACCATGGCTTCTGTGAGATCTCTGGTTGTATTTCAAAGAAGGTTTTCCCTCTCTCTTCTGAGCAGGCATGGACAATCATTTGCATTCATTTCGTACATTCATTGACGTTCATTTGACTCTAACTTTTTTCTTCAAAAGAAATCCGTAAAGTAATGTATGAAGCTTTTGTAGGTTGTATAATCAACTACAAATTTTGTTAATAACTCAAATCTGTATCTCTTATGCCTGATGAACTAGAGAGGGCATAACATGTTATTGTTTTTCGGTGAATGTAATTTACATTCACTCAAAAACAATGGTGGGTTCAGTTTGCTCTCGTTCATCATGCATAAGAGATACAGATTTGAGTTGTATGTATGTATGTAAGGTAGCCACCATCCCTTCAAAGATCTTGTCTTGTATGCAGCTCCACTTAATAGCAAGATCAATTTGAGCTACCGATCTGAATTCACAATATCGCTGTATGAAGGGCCAAAAACGGAGCACCCGTAAGCAGAGACACTTACGCGAAATCCACGGGAATTTAAGAATATCCTTCCAACGATACGATCCAACAAATCGAATAGCACAATTCGCAATACTTGTTAAGCGTCCTACAGGATGGTTTGTAAAGAAGGGCGCGTCAATCTCACTGAAACTGTTGAAGTGGAATTCACACCACCACAATCGAATCGGTAGGATAAATAAGATGATAGTGTTTATTCCCTCCTAGACTCCGGTTGTCATAACACTCCATCGTCCAGTCCCAGGTCAAATGATACCCTGATGCTCCCTCCCAACCCAGTATTTATTTATATAATGAAAATATATGTAGTGGAGAAATGAAATATATCAAAACATTAAATATGAAATAATGAATATAAATTTATATAGATAAAATAGTTGATATTCTGCAATGAAAATATTAATTATTTTACATATAATAAGATGCAGCTCTATGTTTCCTCAGCTCACAATATCAAGTGGATGTAACACTGAAATTTCAAGCTTATATTAAGCAAATATATATTTTTATCTATAATTACTGATAATGTAAGGATGTAAATGTAAAGTGTAAAGTGTGATGTATAACTAACAATAAAATGGGATTACGAGAAAAATAAAGGAAAGATCTCACCCGATATGTTGCAAAGGAATCCATGACATCACGATGATTTCGAAGAGCTCCAATAGATATGCTGCCGCTACTTCTTCAACCGGTGTTAAAAACAGCACTCTCGCCTTTCGGTTCTCACACAGCAGAGCAAACCCCATCAACCACGAAATACACTCTAGAGTAAGAGATACAGATTTGAGTTACTGACAAAAGTTGTAGCTAATTATAAAACCTACAAAAGCTTCATACAAAACTTAACGGAATTCTGTTGATGAAAAAAGTTAGAGACAAATGAATGTAAATGAATGTACGAAATGAATGTAAATGATTTTCCATGCCTGCTTCTGAGTACTGTTTGTACCACCTGGTTGTTTTTTCTCTCATTTGTAATTTCAAAAGTTCGAAAACGTCCTTGAGAAACAGATTGTGATCTAACACTGTCGGATGATCCAAGCCAGCTCGTGCTAATTGATCTACCATCTCGTTTCCGGATATCCCGACGTGGCTAGGTATCCATTGTATAGATATCCTCCATTTACGGGCAGTGTTCAAGATTTCCACCAGCAATGTTTCGGTTTTCCTTGTTTCCACTGCATCTTCCAGCATTCGGCATGCTGTCATTGCATCTGTAAATATCACGTACCGGTCTAGATGGTTCGTCTCGACTATGTCCATGGCTACTTTTATGGCTTGTAATTCTGCTGCTGTGATACTGATGTTCCATTTGAGTTTATACGAGTATTTCCAATGTGTTGTTTCGACATAAACGTCAACTCCGCAAGATGAATTTTCCTTCGAGGCATCCGTGAAAATCTTTCCGCGGCCGCTGTATCTTCCATTTATTACACAAAGTGCAGCTTGCTTCAACTTTACCGGTGGCAGGTCTTTCTTCGATCCGATGATCCCATCCAAGATGGAGCAAATTTCCATTTCTCCAGATGTCATCGACACGTTTGGCATTATTTTTCTGAAAAGAAGGCTGTTCTTCTGGTAAATTTTCTATTGATAAGAAAATTTCCCCTCGTCGTCTTCTGTTATTTGTGTTACCTGTTTTAGCTGTTGCCTTTTTCAAAGCATCTAGCGACGTGCTTTCCTGTAACATATTCTAGTCTATATTCTAGAGGTTCTTGTCCTGTAATGGCTGTCAGTGCATTTAAAGGTGTGCTGTGCGTGCAACCCGTTACTCTTCTCAGGCACTGGTTATTCGTGACTTCCAAATTTCTTCTGTTGGTCGCCTTCGCGTTGAATGTAACAGTGCATCCATATGCTATCGTGCTTCGTATCAGTGCCACATAGATGTTAGTCATTGTTTGAGGATGACTCCCATTCTTTATTCCACTAATAGCTTTCAACATATTTAGCCTGTCGTTTATTTTCGCTTGAGTTGCTTTTATGTGCTGACCGAAACTGAGGAAACGGTCGAGTGTTACACCAAAGATATTTCATTAACAAGATATCCCACAAATCAATTCCTCGAACAAGGCAATGGATACACCACCCTTATGTGATCGCAGTGCCATCTCGTGAGTGCACATTGAAACTGTTGGGAGTCCCCCGCCAACTTTACCACCAGGGCTCAATAAATGACAGGTGTCAGTATGACATATGCCAGCGTGGACGTTGATGATCAGCCGAGGGAAGAGGATGATCGATGTCATCATCATTATACATATTGCGATAGCAAGCTTCTCACTTCGTTATGATTGCATCCATTTTCAATCGTTACCACGTTGTACGCATCAGAAAACCTTGAGAAAACAATAATAAATGCAGATACGTCCCTTCGAAAAAGTAATCGAGAATTGATGATTTATGAAGCTGTTGCTCAACATAATAGAAGTTGCATAGAAGTATACATGGAAAAAACGCAACGTATCGAAATCATTGCTAATCAAACGTAATAAAATATGCCGTCTTCCTTGGCCAACGCTGCACGCTATTGGCTATTCAAAAATTACGTTGGAATAATGATTACTTTTCTATTTTATAAAGAAGGTATTTTTCAATGACGGCGAATTAAATCGTAAACTAAAGCTGCCGAAGCTGAGTGATGACGATGAGTAATGACACCACTTCGTGTTTTGATTTGCGCTGTACCCTCCACTCAGTGGTGTGGGTTCGTACATGTATAGATGATGGTGTGCGTGTTTTCTTCCAACGCTGCAGTTCAACCAACAATCAATACGAAACTAACGATTTTAAATTGGCTCACCACTTTAGTAGCCTATTGGTCCCAAGCAAACGATTAACGTACCCTATTCTAGTTGAAATTCTATTACTACACTATGTTTGTTTTGATTCGCTATGAAAGTTTGACAGATAACATCAGGGGTGTGTGAATTCATGCAGAACATGCAGGGGTGAGTGAAATAGCTTGGGACTGCTTGGGACCGTTGTTCTGGTACTGAGTGAGCCAAAAATAATAATGATTTTCTTCGGGACCCAGTGGTCTTAGAGTTACCTCTATGGTTCAACGTTGTATCATCAAAGACCTATTGGCGCTGTTATCTGTCTCTACCAGCCCAGTGGCAGGCGCGTAGGCAACATGTTATACCGTGACAGCGGGCCCAGCACAGCAAAATAAACGATTTGAGCCCGGGACATGCTGCCTACTGTCAAACGCTGCTGTTGATATAGGCCTTGTCACTGGCCTGGTCTCTACACAGCAAAAAAATAATTTTGATATCACGTCAAAGTGGATGCACTACAATCATAGAGGTAACTCTAAGACCACTGGGTCCCGAAGAAAATCATTATTATTTTTGGCTCACTCAGTACCAGAACAACGGTCCCAAGCAGTCCCAAGCTATTTCACTCACCCCTGCATGTTCTGCATGAATCCACACACCCCTGATGTTATCTGTCAAACTTTCATAGCGAATCAAAACAAACATAGTGTAGTAATAGAATTTCAACTAGAATAGGGTACGTTAATCGTTTGCTTGGGACCAATAGGCTACTAAAGTGGTGAGCCAATTTAAAATCGTTAGTTTCGTATTGATTGTTGCTACAATCATGTCGAAAATAGGGTGTAATATTACTTGCTAAAAAGGACAAAATTATCATTAATACAATGCATGAACTGACATTACGCTGCTTTTACTGCATTTGTTTATTTATGTGTTCATAAAAATTACATGAAATTTTCGACATGATTGTAGCAAAGAGGTAACTCTAAGACCACTGGGTCCCGAAGAAAATCATTATTATTTTTGGCTCACTCAGTACCAGAACAACGGTCCCAAGCAGTCCCAAGCTATTTCACTCACCCCTGCATGTTCTGCATGAATCCACACACCCCTGATGTTATCTGTCAAACTTTCATAGAGATTGCTAAAGTATGATTGTGTCAGTGATTTGTTTTCATCGGGAAAATTTTCCGCTATGAAGTTTTTTTTCCCGATGAAAACATTTTGCGTATACGTATACGTGACCTAGTGTGCGAACGATAAACGTCAGCAATCTCTATAGCGAATCAAAACAAACATAGTGTAGTAATAGAATTTCAACTAGAATAGGGTACGTTAATCGTTTGCTTGGGACCAATAGGCTACTAAAGTGGTGAGCCAATTTAAAATCGTTAGTTTCGTATTGATTGTTGGTACATCTCCTTGGGGCAATCCATTGCTAATTGTTCTAGCGACGGTACCAACCTTCAATTGCATTACTACACGGCGGTTACGGGGAAAAGCTGTTATCCACGTAGTTATTTCGTTGGGGATCAGGTATGAGCATAGAATTTCTTCTAATTTGTTTGTTTTTACCGCGTTAAACGCATTTGACAGATCAATGCAGACTATAGCCGAGACGAACCCAACCCTTTTATTCTGTTTGATACAGTTGACTACATAAGAAAGGCATGTTGACATACCTTTTCTAAAACCAAACGATGTTTCTGGAAGGATAGCCCGAGCTTCGATGACGTCTTGTAGTCTCTCGAGTACTGCAGAATTAACAACTTTCGTTAAGGTAGGAACCAAGGATATGGGACGTTTCCCGGAAGCTGTACTCTGATCCCGTCCAGGTTTTGGTATTGTCACTATTATTGTTTTTAATGATTCACTCAAGTAACCGTTCCGCCACATACCGTTCAGGTCCGATATTATGTTCAACGTTACCGTTGGACTTAAGTGTCTCAGCATCTCGTACGTTACACGATCCTCACCGGGTGCTGAGTGTTTTTTCTTGTTATGTAGTATCCTATTCCAGGTATTTTTGGTCATCAGGTCGTAGTTAGCCACTGTTCCATAAGACTCATTTGGAAAAACGTCGGTTTTTTCAAAATGAAGATTTAGGAATTCTTCTGCATCATCTCTTTCTTCACATAACACATTGTTCGCCTTTCGGAAGCATCTTTTTCCAGTCAAACGACCTATTTTGCTCCAAAGTTCTTTCGTCGTAGTGAAAAGATTGATTTCGTTCGGAAACTCTTGAAGTTTCTTTGCAATTTCCTGTCGCTTGGCCCGCTGGAAGACAGCGGCTTTCTTTTTGTAGTTGATCAGCGTTTTTTCGTTCGAAGATTTGTTGAATTCTCTCCTCGCCTCGGTCTTTTCTTTCTACGCCTTGTCAACTTCTTCAGACTACCAAATTTCGGAACTTTTTTATCTTTCCTTCTATGCAATTTATTCACTTTTTTAACACTTTTCATCAAATCACTTATGTTGTTCAAACTGTAGCCATCTAATTCAGACAACTCTTTGTTTATTGCTTTGTTGTCATATACGTAGCGAACTGGTTGATTCGGCACTCCGGTTGTAATCACCGTTTCTACCACTAGATGGTGGCTTTCGATTCCAAAATCCAGAACTTTCCAAGCTAGATTCGTGAATATTGTCGCTGTACAGATGGTGACGTCAATAGCTGAAGCCTTGTGGTTCAGCTGTACTGGTTGTGGTTCAGCTGTACTGGTATGATCCATCATTGATTAGAAGAGGATTTTCGTCATTAATCGACTGCATCAGGATTTCCCCTCTTTTGTCGTTGGCTTCATTGCCCCAACAGTAATGGTGCGCATTTAGATCACCTCCGATTATGATCTTTTTGTAAGATCGAAGGGAGCCGAATATTTTTGATATGTCATCTTCAAATGTTGTATTATCCACGGAAGGACTAACATATATTGATACCACAACTAGGTCAATTGTGGCAATTCGTATGGCTACGACTTGCGTGTAATCCGAAACTATAGGTAAGCTTATTGGGTAGTAGTTATAACAATCTTTCAACATGATAGCTGCACCACCATAATTATTTATTTATTTATTCGTCAATCAATCAAATCGTAGACTACATATTAACATTAGGACTTATGATTTCTATGATTTCGCAGGGTTCTGAAATATATTTTTAATTCTGTTGAGGACATATTTAGGTCAATCATTTCACAATAATGATTATAAACAGTCATCCAAGGTTGCAAATACTCATTTCAGCTAAAATTATGTTTTTCGGAATAATAAAACCAAAAGATGGTATGATGGCATGTTTTACTTGTAACTTACAAGAAGAGGTTACAAAGTATGCGTTTGAAACATAAAACCATAACCATAAATTTTGCTTTCTATGAGTCACAGTCAGCGATTTTCTGATCGCTGAGTGAGTGAGTGAGTTTGTGAAAAATCGCTGATTGTGACTCTCATGAAGTGAAATAAACAGGTTTAATATGTCAAACACATTCTTTGCAACCTCTTCTTGTATCTTACCAATTCAAAATTTGATCATGGCATCTTATTATTTCATAATTTAGAAAAACATTGTTTTAGCTGAAATGAGTATTTGCAACCTTGCAGTCATCATCTGATTTACCGGTCCAAATTTAGCGTAATTGGTCTGATGGCGATCTACTGCGAACAATTGTCGGGAAGGTGCATACAAATTTAACCTTGACAATAGATCAGCTGAGTCAATGCGTTGCGAAATGATATTGTTTAATAAAGAAATCTTTGCGTAATCCCGCCGTTCTTTCAATGTTTGAATGCTGATCAGCAAGCAACGTGCTTCATATGACGGGAGAGGAAAAGCCGTCCAACCCAACTTACGTAGTGCATATAATAAAAATTGCTTTTGGATTGACTCTATTCGTTCTTCATGCTTTTTCATATAGGGTGACCAAACAACGCTACAATATGTATTCTACAATTGACCTCACATTAGCAACGTAAAGTGATTTAATTGTATAAGGATCTTTAAAGTGGAGACCGAAACGTTTTATAAAGTTAAGCATATTGCCTGCTCTATGTATTATTGTGCTTTAATGGTCCACAAATGTCAATTTAAAATCTAGAATAACACCTAAATCTCTTACATTTTCACATTTTTGAACATTTTAATTACCTAATGTAATACAAAGATTTTGTTTGTTTAGTTATAAGATTACATTTTTTAAGCGGCGCCGGTGGTGTAGTGGTAAGCGTGATAACCTCTCACCCCAGCAGGCCTGGGTTCAATCCCAGTCGGCGCCGCCGGGATGTTCTGAGGCATAACATCTCTGATCACGCCTAAAGAAGTAAAGCCGTTGGTCCCCGGCTCATTAGTTGATGGGTCGATAGGTAGGGTCCAGGTGTGGGAGCTGCCTCCCTGGCGTCGGTAGCATTGGTGCTCAGCACGGAAAACAAGATCGACGAAAAACAAACCAAAGGAAAAAAAAAAGATTACATTTTTTAATATTTAGTTTCAATATACTTTTACTACACCATCTGTAAAAAAACATGTATTTCATTCTGAAACACATTCATATCGTTATCGCTTCCTATTTCTAAAAATAGATTCATGTCATCAGCGTATATAAGTACCCTGATATTTTTAAAAATAAGAGAGACGTCATTAATGTACAAAATAAAAAGAAGGGGACCAAGGTGCGAGCCCTGGGGAACCCCTGATGTGACATGAATTGGCTTAGATGTTTTCTCGTTGAATCTTACAATTTGCTGGCGATCAACTAAATACGATTTAATCCAGGTGATGAGCTCCATCTCAATTCCCATTTTTTTCTAACTTAAAAATCAGCATTGGGATATCAATTCTGTCAAACGCTATGCTGAAGTCTGTATATAGAGCTTCTACTTGGTTACCTCTGTCCATTGCATTTTATACAAAGTCCACAAATTCCAAAAGGTTTGTGGTGGTTGAACGGACTTTAAAAAAGCCGTGTTGTGCACTAGTAATTCTTTGTTTTATTTGGCCAAAAATGTTTTTATTTATAATTGATTCGAAGAGTTTTGGAATGCACGAAATGATAGCAATCCCACGATAATTGCGAATATCGGGTTTTTTACCTGATTTATATATGGGTATTAAGTAAGATTTTTTCCATTCCTTCGGGAATATACCGGATTCAAGCGACATATTAAACAGCCAGAATAAAGGGGTTGTGAGTTCAGTTGCTAAGTTTTTCATAAAAATAGGTGAGATTCCATCTGGTCCTGAACTTTTAGTGGCGTCCAAATCTAGTAGGCCATTCCAAATATCATGAAGCGAAATGTTATTAACGCCAACAGTAGTTGAAAAGTCAGGAAAATAAGAAAAATATTCATAATCACGATCATTATCTGAAAATTTCGTGTATGTATGTTTCTAGAAAAAAAGTGGCAAAAAGATTACATATATCATCAGAATTATTACCTTCCTTTTCATCCAATGTCATTTTTGATGGAAAGCTGCACGATTTCATTTTAGTTTTGACGTAATTGAAGAAGTTTCTTGGACATGATTTAATTTCATTCTCAGTTTTTATGTTATACTCAGACAGTGCCAAAGAAAATGCATCACAAATACTTAAATACTTTTTGAGATTATCACGATTTTTATGTTTTCTGTATATTTTGTGAGCTTTTTGTTTACGATTTTTCAAGTTAATGATATGATTATTGAACCAAACTGGATATTTGGAGGAATAATTGCGTCGTCTCCTTTTTAATGAAATTTCCTCGTGAATTACGTCAAACAGAATTTTATAAAAAAACTCCACTGCACATTCAACATTTACCTGATCCTTCAAAATGGTTTTCAAATTTAGTCCATTGAATTTGTTTTTAATATTATCATAATTAGCATTTTTGTAGTCGAACACATTTTCATACTCACTGTCGTTGGGGTGTTGACTGTCATGAACAAATATGGAATTCTCGATTGCTGTGTGAAATGCTTCATTCTACCATAAAGGAGAAATAGATTTACTTACACAGAAATCTTCATGTACCTATATTCGTTAACAAGAAATCTAGGAAACAATTCTGTTGGTTTCTTACATGGTTTATTTGGTTTAATCCTAAAAGCACCATTTTTCAAAAATAAATTGTAATGTTTCGTTTTCCCCAATGACTGCGAGAAGAATATTCTCATTATCTGAATCAGGAATAAAATCAGCATTGCGTTGATTGAAATCTCCATAAATATGAATTTTGAATTCAGGGGGAAATTGAAATTACGATTTCTTCAGCTATTTGGAAAAAGTTTTCATACGAGGACTTACAAGCGAAGTCTGGGGGAAAATTGACTGTGGCAAAAATATGAGTTTCACCAGCTATATTTGTCTTTACCCACACATGCTCAAATTCTTTTACTTTCGATGAGACAATAAGTTCTGAAATAAATTTCCCTGGGCTTTGGCAAAACCTTGAGGTAGTTTAATTAGTCTACCAGGTCCCAGGGCTGATCTGGATCTTTACCACATTGGAAAGATGCACACTAGTGTTGCCAGATCAGTGTTGATGCTTACCAAAAGTGCATTTGAACCCGCTTATAAAAGCATGTTGACAGATTGATCATCACCGTACATTGTTTATTGCTCTGTACTCATAATAAATGATTAAGCACAGCATTTGATATTTTAGTAGAAATGCTGGATTTAGTCGTAGTGGAAATCATTTGTTTTTTAATCCATCCTTTATTGAATTGGATTTATTTCTATAGGTATGCACGTTTGGAAAGTATCATCACAAAGATTCTGCACTCGGTCTACAGCTTGTGGGTGGGAAGCGTTGTTTGTTTTTTTTTATCTATTTATAGAGTCAATTCTTAGAAATACGAAGCGAAAGACAAATCAAGCATTAAGCACAAGACCTTCAAGAAAACTAACAACACGAAATCTGGAAATGGCAATGTTTCATTCAAAATGTCAAGTATTTCAAGAATATCGGGTGAGACCAATCGGACCGAGCGCTCTTTCGGTCATCTTGAAGGGTTGTGCACGAGGAGTGATTTTAATCCCCCCAGTTTTGAAGATATTCCGGAGCGAGGATCCATTATGTCAGAGGGATGATAGAAGTGGCATATCCAGAAACACAATACAACAAGAGAAGGAAGTAGGATTAAAGGTAAACCGGGAGTACATGGGAACGTCGAAAACTGTAAGTATACTCCGATCTAGTCTAGTACTCTTGTATAAAACCTATTGTAAACCGGCTAGATCGTAGTCGTCGTCACCGGGACACATAGTCATGTGAAGATTGCCAGATCCGTGACCACTCATGATATAAAGCACACAAGGCTCTCAACATAAAATACATTGCACGGGTTGGGTCGCACAGATAGGTTGATTGCTTTGAAACACCCGCATGAACGATAACCTTAAGGAGTGCCTAACAACCTATTCGGGTTATCATCCCAACAATATGTGGTACGGTGGCACGATTTGTGATATCGTTCATGTATGGTGCTCCCCCCACCCTTTAGGGTCGCTGACGCTCATTGAACGCTCTTTCGTTCTCCGGTTGATTAAATGGATGACGGAGTTTGACGTCACACTCCTTCAGACGTTTAGGCGGCGGGTGGGCGAGAGGGATAGCTGTTCAGTACACGGAGACAATTTTACAAATGTATTTCTAATAGGTAAATCACAGATTAAAACTCACTAATAATGTCTTTCAATCTCTTTTAATTTCTTTTTCATTGACGGTGCGATGTAGTCGATGCGCTATGTGACGAGAGCGCAAACTAAACGAGGCCATTTTTCAACGATACGCTAATAACTTATGCGCTTTTCACACAAAACCTACCCAACCCTTTCCTTTCTACAATCCCTGAGCAGCTGGCTTAACCATAAGTATACCTCGCAGAACTTTTTTAACCCCCATGGCTAAAGATGCTGTAATGCTCACTCCTCTCCCCTTCCCTGGTGTATTATGGATGGTTTGAATATTTACATCGGTGACATCATAAAATGAAAATGAAAATGAAAAATGACAATAAGTTCTGAAATAAATTTTGAAGAAATAGCAATAAGAACTCCACCACCTGACATTCTTTGGGTTTCGAGTAAGTCACGATCATCTCTGAAAACATTATAATCATTTCCAAAAGTTTCCTCACTTTTAATGTTCTCGTTCCAACTTATCGTCGCGGGAGTGAAATATTTGATAAAAATCTGCAATGTGGTACTTGGAAGTTTTTTCTAGGTAATTTTGAGTCCATGTTTCGGACAGCAATGCTATCCCATAGTTGTCATTTGTCATTACTCGTTGTAGTTCGGACTTATTACTATACAAGCTTTGAATTTTACATTGCAATATTTTTAACTTGCTTGATTGACAGTCGAAGATGATTTATAAGATTGTTTTCGAAAGATCGAAGCATTGCCTCGAAATATCTTTGCACTTTTCTCAATTTCTGTTGGTAGCCCTTGTTAGATGACTGACGAATAACATTTTATCACCTGTTCCTGGAAACGAAGGCTTGCCAGGTTGAAGGTCTTCTCGGTGACATCCTTAACGATTTGGGCGAGATCCTGATCCGTTGTTCTATGTGGGTTGTTCAAACCTATTCCGTTTTTTGATGATTCATTCGTTTTCTTTTTATCTTTAGGCTCGTCAGATCCGGATTCCTCTTCAGACCGAGCTTCAGACTTCGATCTCTTCGATGCCTTTCCTTTTTCTTTGTTTTTGTCCTTGTTTGGTTTTGGTCGTACTCCTGGAGTGATTGGATTCCGCGGTATGTTTGTTAGGTTCCATTGGTATCTTAGTTTTTCGGTATTTTCCTCCGTAACTTCCGCCAACGTTGGGAAATCTTGGAAGTCGTTCAGTAGCTCATAGGGGTTCTGGTTTAACAATGGTACTTGTTCCCGTGCCTCGATGTATGTTAGGTTTTTCTTTGCTCGTAGCTCGTTGATGCTTTGTTGTCTTTTCTTTTCTGGACAGGTATCCTCCGTTGCCGAGTGCTTCGTGGATCTGCAGTTTACACTTTTGACTGGTTTTCCGCATTGTTCGTAGTCCTGTGCATTTTCATGTTGATCACCACATTTTTTGCAGCGACGGGCTCCTCTGCAGTTAGTCGTTCTGTGACCATAGCGCAGACAATTTTCGCAAAGATCCACTTTCCTCGTGAAAGGAAGAATCCTCGTTGAACAGCAAAACAGCTTAACGCGATCTGGCAGTTGATTTGTGCGGAACGTTACGCTAACTCGCGCTAACGGGATCCGATCGTTGTTTGCAACGCGATGCAGCCTCCTAACTCGCGTAATTAGGAACTGCGACTCTAGGCCGGCCTGAATTTCGGTTTCTGTCATGTTAACTGGAACTCCAGCGATCACACCTGTGATGGATACCAAGTGACTTGGTATATACGCTCTGTAGACTTCACTTTGTGGGTTTATGCTTTTCCAACAGCAGGTTGGCTTTGATGAAGTTGTTAACAACCACCATCACCTTGAAGCGACCCACATACTTCATGTCAATAATGTGACCTCGAATGCCTTCAATCTGCGTAAGAGCAGACCCGAGAGAAAACTTGTTGATCTTCATATTCTTGCAGTGTCCGAGAATGTGAATATGATATTCTCCCATCCTTGGTCATTCTTCTTCTGCGTGCTTGTACTCGGAATAACCAACGGTGCTGCATTTTGATCCATGTCCTTGTTCCTTTGAAGGGAATCTCACTTAACCTCACTTCAGCACTGATTTATTTATTTTTCCCTCTAATAACAAAATGGCTGCCTTAGTGCAGCGGCGTCCTTCCACCGTTCTTTTAATTTCAAATACTTCTGTATTCTTTAACTTTTCCTTCGCTTTATTTCTTATATTCAGACACAATTTTTTTTTTTTATATTTCTTTGAAACACTTTTAACTGTTTATCCGTTCAACTTTTCGCAGGGATATAAAAATACACGTGGTAAACAAAACTCATGTCCTATACACGGTGCCATTCTAGTCGAAATCCTAGAACTACACTATGTTTATTTTGATTCGCTATGAAAGTTTGACAGATAAAATAAGGGGTTCGCAGATTTTCCGAGGATGACGGCTCTATCTACACGCAGAAAAAAATATTTTAAACGTAATAATATTTGACGTAAAATCAATAAGAATTTCATTTTGTTTTGGCTGCAAAAAGAAATCATTATTGTTTCAACAATCCAGTAGACGCTCCAAGCAGACATATGCTCAAATGTTGAAGGCTGCATCAGCCGTCCAAGATGCAAACCAATTTTCGGTTTTGTCAGTTGAAGAATCGGACTCTGACTCATCCGATGAAGGTGATTCTACGGTGGTACACGCACCTTCAAAAATAGACGGTTCCTCAAAAAGAAAATGCCCCTCCCCGAAAGTGCGCCGTAAGAAAACCAAAGTCACCTCCAGACGATTGCCAAATTCCCAGGGTAATGGGGATGAAAAAACAAAACCGAAGGCTCCTGTTGATCCAATCCCTGGATGCAGCAAGAATTTTCCGCCATTGCCCAACAAAGATAAAAAAAATAAAAAAGCTGCTCCTCAAACTTCTCAAAAGAAATCCAAGTCCGAACGAGGTTTGCTAGCTTTTTCGGACATTGTGGAATTCATATTAAACATGTTCAACATACAAGACCCTCTAAGAAGCTTAGTTTCTGCCTTGCTTCCAACGTTAGAATCATATCTTAAGCAATTGACTGTTTCATGGCCCCTCCTTGCATCAATCATATCTTTCGATGGATAATTCGTCGAACGAGGTTGAAGATATGATCACTGTGCTACAGTGGAACTGCCGTAGTCTAGTGCCTAAACTAGACTCGTTCAAATTTTTACTTCACAATTCTGATTGTGATATATTTGCTCTCTGTGAAACATGGCTTTCTTCCGATAAAGAACTCAACTTCCACGATTTTAACATTATACGCCTGGATAGAGACGATTCTTATGGAGGAGTACTTTTAGGGATCAAAAAGTGCTACCCTTTCTACAAAATTTCCCTTCCTGCTCTATCCGGCGTCGAAATCGTTGCTTGCCAAATAAATGTGAAGAACAAAGATCTTTGCATAGCTTCAGTATACGTTCCACCAAGAACCTCCATTAGCCGTAGTCAACTCTGGAATCTAGTTTCGATTCTTCCATCCCCAGTATTAATTCTGGGTGATATGAACTCCCATGGTACTGGGTGGGGCGATCTATATGACGACAATAGAGCGGCTATTTTTTACGATTTATGTGACGATTTCAATTTGACTATTTTGAACACTGGTGAAGCGACACGTATAGCAAAACCTCCGGCTCGAGAAAGCCGACTCGACCTATCTTTGTGTTCAAGATCGCTATCATTGGATTGTCAGTGGAAGGTTATCAATGATCCCCATGGTAGCGATCATTTGCCAATCATCATTTCAATAAAGTGTGGCCCTCACTCTGCAGAACCA
This sequence comes from Ochlerotatus camptorhynchus, assembly GCF_037179485.1. NCBI lineage: Eukaryota > Metazoa > Arthropoda > Insecta > Diptera > Culicidae > Ochlerotatus > Ochlerotatus camptorhynchus. Next base: position 31,045 of record NW_027041445.1, read on the forward strand.
TCTCGGGTTCCATTTGATCTTACAAGGAACATCGACTGGCAGAAATATGCAACGGCGGTGACAATCGGTGTCGAATCAATAGATGCGCTTCCACCATTGGAAGAATATCGATTCCTAGCCGATTTGATTTACAAAAGCTCACTGGAAGCACAAAAAAGAAAAGTTCCAAGTGCACCCTTTAAAAGGAGACCAGCCACACCTGGTTGGGACGAAGAATGCACAAAATTGTATGTAGAAAAATCTGATGCTTTCAAAGCTTTTCGTAGACACAAAACCTCCACTTACTTCGAGGAATATTCAAAGCTTGAGACAAAGCTGAAACAATTAATCAAAGCAAAAAAACGCGGTTATTGGCGCAATTTCGTCGAGGGACTCTCACGAGAAACCTCAATGAACACCTTGTGGAGGGTGGCTCGCAACATGCGTAACCGCTCATCTTTCAATGAGAGTGAAGAATACTCCAACCGATGGATATTCGATTTCGCTAAAAAGGTCTGTCCGGACTCAGTTCCAGCACAAAATATTCTTCGAGAAGCGTCTCCTAGCGTCGGCTCTCTGGATAGACCATTCTCAATGCTGGATTTCTCTATGGCTCTTCTTTCATCGAACAACTCCTCACCGGGAAGCGATATGATTAAATTCAATCTTCTGAAAAATCTCCCAGATATCGCTAAAAGACGCTTGCTAGATTTATTCAATTCCTTGCTAGAAAACAACATTGTACCGCCTGAATGGAGACAGGTCAAAGTAATAGCCATTAAAAAACCTGGCAAATCAGCGTCTGACCATAACTCATACCGTCCGATTGCTATGCTTTCGTGCATTAGGAAATTGTTGGAGAAAATGATCCTTCGGAGACTCGATCACTGGGTCGAATCAAATAACTTGCTATCAAATACACAATTTGGGTTCCGCAAGAGCAAAGGAACAAACGATTGTCTAGCGCTGCTTTCCACAGATATTCAACTGGCCTTTGCACACAAGGAGCAATTGGCTTCAGTATTCTTGGACATTAAGGGGGCTTTTGATTCAGTTTCCATTGAAATTCTGTCAGACAATCTGCACAGATGTGGACTTTCTGGAATTTTAAATAATTTCTTGTACAATTTGTTGTCAGAAAAGCAAATGAACTTTTCCCTTGGACAACTGACAACTTCCAGAATTAGCTACATGGGCCTGCCCCAAGGCTCATGTCTCAGCCCTCTTCTTTATAACTTTTACGTCAAAGATATCGACAACTGTTTGGCAGAACAATGCACGCTAAGACAACTTGAAGGTGACGGTGTGGTTTCCGTAAGAGGTCCACATGCCGTGGACTTGCAAGGACCATTGCAAAATTCCTTAGATAACTTGTCTTCTTGGGCTATGAATCTAGGGATCGAATTCTCGCCGCAGAAAACTGAACTGGTAGTGTTTACTCGAAAGCGGTACCCAGCCCAAATGCATCTTAATCTTTTGGGCAGAAACATTACTCAATCATTGTCTTTCAAGTACCTTGGGGTCTGGTTTGATTCAAAGTGCACTTGGAATGCCCATATTACGTATTTGAAGCAAAAATGTCAGCAGAGGATCAACTTTCTCCGTTCAATTTGCGGCACATGGTGGGGTGCTCATCCGGGAGACCTCATAACGCTTTATAAAACAACTATTCTCTCTGTTCTAGAGTACGGCTCTTTCTGCTTTCTCTCGGCAAGAAAAAGTCACCTAATAAAATTGGAACGAATTCAATATCGTTGTCTGCGTATTGCTCTAGGCTGTATGCACTCAACGCATAACATGAGTCTCGAGGTTCTGGCAGGAGTAACACCCCTCCAGAACCGTTTCTGGGAGCTCTCTCTCAGAATACTAATCAAATGCGGAGTGACGAACACACTTATAATTGCTAATTTTGAAGAAATTCTTGGGTTGAACACACAATCTCGATTTATGAGAATCTACCACCACTACATATCATCAGATATGTGTCTTCCTTGTTATACTCCAGACCGTGTTCACTTCACCAATCGCAGTTCCTCAATTGAATATGATCTGACCATGAAACAAGCAACTCATGGGATTCCCGATCAACTTCGACCTATTATTATCCCACGTATTTTTACTGAAAAGTACCAACAAGTCAATTGCATGAAAAGATATTTTACAGACGGGTCCCGTCTCAATGGATCCACTGGCTTCGGTGTCTTCAATGAAAACTCTAGCGCCTTCCGCAAACTTCAGGAACCTTGTTCCGTTTTTGTTGCTGAGCTGGCAGCAATCAACTTCGCATTGGGGATGATTTCCAATATGCCCACAGACCATTACTTCATCTTCTCGGATAGTCTCAGTTCGATTGAGGCTATTCGGTCGATGAAACAAGGTAGGCACTCATCTTATTTCCTTTCAAAGGTAAGGGAGCAGATGTGTGTGCTGGTCGAAAGATCATATATGATTACCTTTGTATGGGTCCCCTCACATTGCTCAATCCCAGGCAATGAGAAGGCGGACTCTCTCGCAAAGGTGGGCGCGCAGGAAGGCGAATTGTATGACAGGCAAATTTCACACGATGAATTTTACCATTTAGTGCGTCAGAGTACCTTTTCGAGTTGGCAAACCGATTGGGACACTGGAAATCTTGGACGGTGGTTACATTCAATTATTCCTAATGTTTCTTCGAGAGCGTGGTTTAAAGGCTTGGGCTTAAGTCGTGACTTCATTCGCGTGATGAGTAGACTTATGTCCAACCACTACTCGCTAGATGCTCATCTCAATAGAATAAACCTCGTGGACAGCAACATCTGTCGGTGTGGAAACGGTTACGATGACATCGAACACGCAGTTTGGCAATGTACGGATAATGACGCCGCCAGAGAGCGACTTTTGAATACCCTCGAGGCCCAAGGAAGACAACCCTATGTTCCTATCAGAGACGTGTTGGCAACCCGTGATCTCTGCTATATGCAGTCCGTTTATGTTTTTCTTCAAATGTCTAGTATAAGAATTTAATTCCTTTTGTCTTTTGTCTCTCTTTATTAGTTTTTGTTTGTCTTGTCCCCCCGTCTCGATGAGTCTCATCGTCGCCCACTGGTCACCCACCATAGCCGGTCGAACTCCGGACGAAGCTAGAACAGCACTACCGTTCATACTGGCGACAACGCTCTGATGAGACAACGAAACCCTACCCCAAGCTCCTCCCCTGATCCTATCCTTCGAAAATGTACCCTTCTAACCTCGAGTAAGCCGCGAGTAATCGGCCCAACTCCTACTAGACATAGAATTAAGTGAATTTTGTTACACACAGTGAACAATGAATTATCGGCTCCGTAAAGCTAACGCGATTGAGCCTCCCAAATAAACGAACTAGATAAAAAAAAAAAACAATCCAGTATTTTTGTTTCTCAAAACCCATGGATTGTTAAATCAAAAAGAAAATCTTTTCGAATTTACAAGAGCTTTCATGGTTTTGACGTAAGCTGCCAAATTTGGCAGCTGGGTCAACAATAAAAATATGTTTGTTTTTAAAAGAGATTTCTTGTTGATTCAATCATATTTATTTTATGAAGTCTGACAATTCACGCAGTAGAAATAAAAATATGTTTATTGATTCAAAAAATAATATGGCATTTTTTTTTATGTTTTGTTTTCTTTTTCACTGATCATCCTTCGGAAGGGAAGTAAAGCCGTTGGTCCCCGGTTAATTAGTTGATGGGTCGATATGTAGGGTCCAGGTGTGGGAGCTGCCTTCCTGGCGTCAGGAGCATTGGTACTCAGTACGGAAAACAAGATCGACGGAAAAACAAACCAAGAAAAAAAAATCGGTAGATACAAGATGCATAGACTGAGTAACGGAAAAAAAAATCATGGAAAAAAACAGAAAATTGATTATATTTAGCAACTGCAGCTTGAACTGCAGCATACTTACTTACCTCAAGTCTCAAGATTTTCGGAAATTTTGCACTTATTTCCCGAAATTCACAAGTTTTGTTATTGTTTACACTTTTGTCCGGGTGAAAACGAGGGAATGGTTGGTAGTTATTTTTGCATTCATGGCCCGGGGAATGGACACAGCAAATAAATGCTAAATTAAAATGAACTATTGTTGGATTAATAATAGAATATAGTTATTTTTACAATAGTTGCAGCTGAAAAGTGGCTTATTAAAACAAAAAGAATCCTACTTTGAATTTATATGAATAAGTATTATTGAAACAACAAAATGCAATATAATTTCAACCGGAATTGTTTGTTTAAATACAACTAAAGTTTTGTTTGGTTCAATGCAAACAATTTTCTGTCCGTGTACGATGCAGGAAAGATCGAGGGGAACGACTCTATCTACGATGCAGGAAAAATTGTGTTTTGTTGTGGTTAGCTGCGCACACGCTGAGTAGATAGAAAGAAGATTGATGACGATTCTGAAGATATCCTGCAAAAAGATGATGTGCAATGCAAATAGAAATGAAAGAAGATTTTTCGAAGATTGATTCGCTAGTGTGAGATTTGTTGAGCATCTAGAATTGAGATTTAGATGTGTCGCCCCCCTCGGGAAAGATTGTGTTTTACTGTGGCAAGCTGTGCGCATGCTGAGTAGATAGAAAGAAGATTGACGACGATTCTGAAGATTTCCTGCAAAAAGATGATGCGCGATGAAAGTAGATGCTAGAAATGAAAGAAGATTTTTCGAAGATTGATTTGCTAAGGTGAGATTTGTTGAGCATCTAGACTTGAGATTTAGATGTGTCGCCCCCCTCGAGATTTTCCTATGTTTCGAGGGGTGAATCGATAAGCTTGGGACCGAAGAGAGTACCAGAGCTAGGCCAAAAAATTGAGCACGTTTCTTCGGGATCTTCTTGTCTTAGAATTACCTCTATGATACAACTTAGACCTGGATTATTCGATAGTTCAATTAGTAATTTATTACTAATAATTCAGTTAACTCTAAACATAATTTGCTACTACTACTAACGTAATTCATTTTTATCCTACTTATTTCCAGTACTACCATAGAGGTATATCTAAGACCAGAAGGTCCCGAAATAAAGTGCTCAACTTTTTGGCTCAGCTCTGGTACTCTCTTCGGTCCCAAGCTAATCGATTCACCCCTCGAAACATAGGAAAAACCAATAACCCCTCATTTTATCTGTCAAACTTTCATAGCGAATCAAAACAAACATAGTGTAGTAATAGAATTTCAACAAGAATAGGGTACGTTAATCGTTTGCTTGGGACCGATAGGCTACTAAAGTGGTGAGCCAATTTGAAATCGTTAGTTTCGTATTGATTGTTGGTACTACCAACAATCAATACGAAACTAACGATTTTAAATTGGCTCACCACTTTAGTAGCCTATCGGTCCCAAGCAAACGATTAACGTACCCTATTCTTGTTGAAATTCTATTACTACACTATGTTTGTTTTGATTCGCTATGAAAGTTTGACAGATAACATCAGGGATGTGTGGATTCATGTAGAACATGCAGGGGTGAGTGAAATAGCTTGGGACTGCTTGGGACCGTTGTTCTGGTACTGAGTGAGCCAAAAATAATAATGATTTTCTTCGAGACCCAGTGGTCTTAGAGTTATCTCTATGGTACTACTACATTTGTATAGAAGTCATTTGTAGTACCAGAATGGTGGGTTCGGCGCGAATCTATAAAATAAATTTGGGTACTGATTGAGAACCAACAGCGCCGCCACCTGAACTTCCCTCTCAGAATATTCATAATTTCAACGCTGTTAGTTACCTCTATGGTATGACGTAGAACCAGCTTCTTTATCTATTTTGCACAATTTTTATGTAAAGAGCCTGAATTTATAAAGAGGCGACATCTTATCCATTTGACAGGTCTTCTGTGTTCATTCGACTGTCGACAGAAGCAGGTCAGCACGTGTGTGTCACGCGATCGTCTGTTTACTCGGCAGCAACCATAAGGCTGTCCACGAGACAACTGCGATCAGCTGACTTTTTTGTTTACCAAGAACTTTTGACAGATCACAGTAAAACTGACAGTTCACTCTCATATGAATGTCTGCTTTGTTTATGTTTACATTCAGCACCATTAACACCAGATCACTCACACACTCTTGATTTCTAGCTGTCAGTTCCATTGCGAAACGTCTCTTGAATCACCTTATTATGTGGTCCTTCTCATTGTTATTCATCAGCAGTTGAGCAGTGCACGGCTGCAGAATTCAAATCAAATTTGCATTCCACTCACTCAAATTCGGTAAATAGCGGCGTTGGTGGTGTAGTGGTAAGCGTGATTACTTCTCACCCCAGCAGGCCTGAGTTCAATCCCAGTCGGCGCCGTCGGGATGTTCTGAGGCATAACATCTCTGATCACGCCTTCCTTCGGAAGGGAAGTAAAGCCGTTGGTCCCCGGTTCATGAGTTGATGGGTCGATAGGTAGGGTTCAGGTGTGGGAGCTGCCTTCCTGGCGTCGGTAGCATTGGTGCTCAGCACGGAAAACAAGATCGACGGAAAAACAAACCAAGAAAAAAAAAATCGGTAGATACAAGATGCATAGACTGAGTAATTTTTTTCCTCGATTTTCCTTAATAAGAAAATCGAGGAGAATTTTATTCAGTCTAAGAGTATAGCGTCTGTTTTGATTACTATTATAATTATTACTCACTCTAATGACCTTTTTGACGTTTAATCGTCTTTCTCTATCTAGCACACATGGATGAATGGACGGTTTGTTTTCCCACTAATCTGTTTCCCTCTTGCTCACACTCGTTCGATTTAAATGGTGCAGTAGTGTGCGCCGATTAAACGTCAAAAAGCTCTATGAGTGCTTTCTAGCGAGTATGAGTAAACGGATTTGAGTTGAATTCTGCAGCTGTGTGTTCTCACTTGTGGTGAGCATACCAATCTAGTACAACCTTACCCAAGTTTTACAAGCATCTATTTATAATGTCCTTCTGATACGAATATGAACTTAGTTTAACAGAATCATTAGTTTTCCTTAAGTTCCTCCTTATTACTTTATTCTATAATTTCAAGCTACATGAACATATTAAATTATATTAAATTTATGTAACCCTCATCAACCAAAAATACGCAGCTTTGAATTATTTTGTACTGATTTACGGCGCAGTTTTTGTATTGCGATCATTTTTTAATACATATTAATAATTCTTTTGTTACTGATATCTACTCTTTAATTGTTGATCCTTGCTTATTGGTTAGTATATCAATATTACGCAAAGCACATATTTTTAATAAATGATGACTAATTCGAATGAAGTGCGAATTGATTGATGGATCAATTTTTATTGAAGTTTAGGCCGTTACAAATTTTATTTTAACTTTTTGTCATCCCCTCCCCCTTCCAAAAATATCTGGACAATAAGCGAGCAAAAAAAAAATCATTGACGGCAGGCAAATTCTGTCGCCAAATTCTGAATAGGGCATATTAATGGTGGTAAGCTCCAACCGGTATTATCCTCGGATTAAATCATGATCAAGAATGTCCGGCTGCTTTGATGTCGACATCAAAGTGAATCAACGCGACTTTAAGCAAATATTTTGCAGATCATCCAAACAGGGACGGTATTAACAGTTAATCCGAGTTGGAGCTTACCGCCATAAGAGACTCAATTCATGACTGAGCTGTGACAGAAAGGAGCTATCTAAATATCAGTCCGCATCGTGCTCTCTTGCCGTGCGGATCTATTTGCTTTTTGCTTAAGGCAGTGTTAATGCTACCTAAAGCTACAACAAATTTAAACAGCACTTTTCAGTGCTCAACCTGTAAAAAATTTCTACCTTGTTCAACTCTTATTCCTCTTCGATCCTTGTTTGGACCCTACCCGAGGTAATCCTTCTTGGATATCGATTCGGAAAATTCCTCTTCGATCCTTCAGATTCTTATAGTAATCTGCTTGGAAGTCGATTTGGATAAAAATTTACTGCCGCCATGGCGCCTAAACGCAAAAGAAAGGGGCAAACTCTTGACCTCCCTTCTGATGAAATTAATTTAAGTAATCAATTTGATTTGCTCACAGATGATGAGAATGATCCATCATCCAAGAAAAATTCTAGTAAACTTTCCCGGCTTAATGCCAAGAAGGAATAGATTCCCCCTATTGTGATAACCACTTCCGATTTCCATGCTCTTCGCATGGAACTTTTGAATTTCGTGAAAGTTAAGTTTTCACTACAAATTGGACGTCGGGTGAATGCCGTGTATTGGCTGAAACCTTGGACGGATTTAAATGTCTTCTCAAGTATCTTACTGAGAAGCAGCACAATTTTTTTACTAACGACACCAAAACTGAACGTGTGTTCAAGGTTGTCATGAAACGACTGCCCAGTGGTGAATCCCTGGATCAGATCAAAGATGAACTGGCAAAATTACTTGGAGTTGTGCCACTCCAAGTAATCAAAATGAAAATGAAATCCCGTCCTGGCGATTCGCGCAACTTGATTTCTAACGATTTTTATTTAGTTCACTTCAAGTCTAGTGAACTAAACAACCTTAAGGCCTTAGAAAAAGCTAGCCTTATGCTCCATGTCCGAGTGAAGTGGGAACACTTCAAGAAGACTGGAGGAAATTTCCAAAACCTCACTCAGTGCCGTAAGTGCCAGGGATGGGGTCACGGAACTAAAAATTGCTACATGACAGTTAAATGCATGAATTGTGGTGATTCCTCTCACGCAAAGGACGACTGTCCTGTGAAGGAAGATCCTAAGAAATTTAAATTTTCAAATTGTGGTGAAAACCACAAATCCAATTTTTGGGAATGTAAAACTCGCAAAGCGATCCTACAATCTCGTTCTAACCGTCAGGTAGGAAACGCTCCAAGTCTCCGAACAGGTACAAATTCCTCTGCTGTTAACAACGGTCAGCAAGGAACAAATTCTACATTCGTACCCGTAGGTACAAATATCACCCCTGATTCAAATGTTTCATCTGTACCTACTCCCCTCGCTGCTAACAATGTTCAGCGAGTTAATGGAGCTACCTATGCTGCTATTGCACCGGGTAGAAATCAAAATACTAACCAACGTTCTAACGGAAATTTTGACAATTTTGACTTAGGAAGCATTACTGCCCCTAAAATGGAATTTTTACAGAATTAATTAATTGACATGATTTCTGATATGCTTAAATCTAACTCCATGTTTGATGCTATTCAAACTGGAGTAAAATTTGCTAATAATATTGTCATGACTTTAAAATGCAGTAATGGATTTTAAAGCTTTAAATATTTTAAATTGGAATGCTCGATCTCTTAAAGATAATGAAGACGAGCTATTTAACTTTTTGAGAGTTCATAACGTGCATATTGCCGTTATAACTGAAACGTTCCTTAAACCTGACCATAAGGTTAAGAAGGACTCAAATTATTTAATTTATAGAAATGATCGTCTTGATGGACCCTGTGGTGGCGTTGCCATCATTGTTCATAGACGAATCAAACATAAAATTCTTTCTTCATTTGAAACCAAAGTTTTTGAAACTTTGGGAGTTTCTGTTGAAACAAAATTTGGACAAATTACGTTTATAGCTGCCTATTTGCCATTCCAATGCGTAGGCCAGCAAAAGAATTTTCTCAAGGGTGACCTTCAGAAACTTACCGTCATAGGTCTAAATTATTCATTATTGGTGATTTTAATGCAAAACACCGCACATGGAATAATGCTCAAAGCAATTCCAATGGTAATATTCTGTTTGATGATTGTTCTGCAGGATATTACTATATTCAATATCCAAACAGTCCAATATGCTTTTCTTCTGCAAGAAATCCCTCAACTATTGATTTGGTCTTAACTGATTATGTCAACTTTGTAGCCAATTGATTGCTGACTTCGGTTCTGATCACCTTCCAGTAACTTTTGAAATATCCCAAGAAATAATTTCTAATCTCAACAGCTCTATTTTCAATTACCATAGAGCTGATTGGGAGCAATATCGAACATTTATGGAATATAACTTCGATCCAAACATTCCTTTGCAAACCAAAGATGAAATTAATTATGCTCTTGAATCTCTGACTACTTCTATAGTTGAAGCAAGAGCTGCCTCAGTTCCAAAATGCGAGGTTAAATTCGATTAATATTATAATAGACGACGATCTTCAGCTCTTGATCCGTCTTAAAAATGTCCATAGGAGACAATATCAAAGAACACGCGATCCTGCCATGAAAGTTATCTGGCGGGATTTACAAAAACAAATTAAAAAACGATTCTCTGCCCTGAGGAACAAAACTTTTGAAAATAATGTTTCTAAATTAGACCCGAGTTCCAAACCCTTTTGGAAACTCACAAAATTTTTCCAGAGTTCCCATAATTTCAGTTTCTGTCTTACTAGTCCTATTGAGAATCAGGTTGCTCGGGATTATCTGAATATTTTCTCTCGGGAAAATATTTTTGATGATTCCTGGGGGACTGATTTGTACGAAGTAAGGTCTATAACTAAAAAGTTTCAAAATATGAAAGCTCCAGGTGATGATGGAATTTTCTATATCCTCATCAAAAAACTCCCAGAGAGTACCTTGTCTTTCTTGGTAAAATTTGGCATACTTTCCTGATAAATGGAAAAATGCAAAAGTTGTTCCAATTTTGAAGCCGGATAAAAATCCAGCTGAAGCTTCTAGCTACCGCCCAATAAGTTTGCTTTCTTCAATAAGTAAACTTTTTGAAAAGATAATTTTGAATAGAATGATGCTTCACATCAATACGAACTCAATTTTTGCAGATGAGCAGTTTGGATTCCGCCATGGGCATTCAACTACTCATCAACTCTTAAGAGTTACCAATTTAATTCGTTCAAACAAATCTGAAGGCCACTCAACTGGAGTTGCTCTTCTAGACATAGAAAAAGCATTCGACAGTGTTTGGCATGAAGGTTTGATTGCTAAATTGAAAAAGTTTATTTTCCACTTTATATTATGAAATTAGTTCAAAATTATTTAACTGACAGAACTCTGCAGGTAAATTATCAAAATTCCAAATCTAATCGACTACCTGTTAGAGCAGGAGTTCCTCAGGGTAGCATTCTTGGGCCTATATTGTATAACAATTAAAAATAACATTGTTTTTGGAACCTAGTAGTAGTCACATAGTCACTATGAACGGAGTTCCAATTTCCTGGTCAAACCAAGTGAAATATCTTGGATTAATACTTGACCAAAAATTAACTTTTAAAGATCACATTGAGGGCATTCAAGCCAAATGTAACAAATATATAAAATGTTTGTATCCTCTAGTCTAGTCTAGTCTAGTCTAGTCTACACATACACAGCCAGTACTTGAAAGAATCCTGGAAAATGATACATCTATCATTTTTCTTGTCATTATTAATGCCTGCTGCACATCAAGGATGTGAAACAAACAATAAAGCGGCCAGGCCTACTGTGTAGCGTTTAGTTAATTTTTGTGGAAGTGAATGTTTACCATGTCCATACGTGAGTGACTACCGACTGAGTCGGACGTGTGTGCTGTTTGCTGCTGCGTTCAATGCTGTTGCTGGTTCGAGGAAAGTGTTCGACGGAAGGCTGGTCCGGTAATACGGATTAGGAGACGGATTGGTGGAGTGATACGAAGATAAGGTGGCGGTTAACATCCGCAGGTGATGCGCTATAATTTGCGTGACGTTTTCAATCGGTGGCGGTGATAGAAGAAGAAAGAAAAAGCGTGATCGAGACTACTTTTGGCAGGATTGCTGCTGAAGGGGCGAAGGGTCTATGCGGGGAGGCCCAGTGTGCATATGTGTGCGAGGGGAGCGCAAGGGGAGTTGCGTTTAAGAGTGGAAATTGTGGATTCCATGCCGAACGGTAGCGATAATTTCGAGTGCGAGAAGGCAGGAAAGGGGAAGAAAAGAAGAAGCTGATAGTGCGGGGAAAATAAAAAGCCAAAAATATAGCGGCAAACAGTAGAGTGTGAGTGAGCACCCTAAAGGATAAAGCGGCGGTGAAATTCTGTTAGACGAAGAGAGTAGAAAGAGAAGCAAAAAGAAAACGGTGAAAGATTGCGGCAGTGACAACCGATAGTAGGAGAGTGAGTGCCACATAGGTGTTTCATCTTCTCGTAGTAGGGGTTAAAAGAGAAAAAGAAGGAGACGAACAGTGAAGTCCGACCGCGGGTCCGCAAGAAAATAGTTTCCCTAGAAGCCCTTCAATTTAGTGAAGAGGAAGAAAGTGCTGAGTGGTTGCGATGATGCGCGTTGGTGGTGGTAACCTCCAACTAGGTCGGCCAAATGTTGTAAAGGATCGTGATCGGATTTACCGGGAAATACCGATTGGAGCTTATGACCATTAAGGACAGGTAAGTAGTTGGTCCATCAAAGGTAAGATAAATTAATAAACATATAAAGTATCCGTTCGATTTTGGCAACACGTCCTCAGTATATTTAAACTGCTTGTGCTCTGCAGTTATATTATTAAATTCTGTTTAATAATTTTCTTAGATTTTCAGTAAAATTGTCACCTGCAGGCCTGTTCTGCGAGTAGTATGGCTCTCTGTCGCTAGTAGGGTGACGGTGGTCGCCTCGTGTGAGGTGACTCTTCATTTGATTGCACGGAGAGTCACCCCACTAGTGCGTGACTTTTGTTGACTCATTGGTGGTGGAGATTCGCACGACTCGCGGAATAGGTCAGATGATAAGATTTGCATTAATTAAAGATTTTGAAAAGCTAAGAAGTCAAAATTGTGTTGACAAAATCTAACGGGTAATGCCGATATATATACACACATAAAATGCAAAGGGGAGGGATGGGACCACCAGGGCACCGGATTGAAGCGATTTGGATGGGGAGAGTGGAATTGCCAACTCCCTGTCATTAACATTTCGTGAATTGACGGCGGGCTCTTCTCCCCACTCATTGGGACGTTCCCTCGTATGATGGCTTGTTCTACATCGGGTTGTAGGATTTTATCATTGGAAGGCGATTCTCCTGATCCCGCGGATTGCGCGTAAGTGTATCTGCTTACGGGTCCGCCCCTCCGTTTTTGGCCCTTCTTACAATGGTAAATTGAATACAACCAGGTTTCGTACTTGATCAAGTCATACTTGGAGGATGATCCACTGTCTAATGGCTGTGCCTTGCAACAATGAGTGGTATCCTTTACATACATACATACAAGTGAATGTTTACCATGTCTACTTAATAAGTATAGACAGTGGTTAACATTTAATCCACAGGTAATCAAAGAGCGAGGACATACCGTACCAACCGCTCCGTATGCAGGATTTGAAAATAGGCTATATAAATCGTTGGGAGTGACAGAGCTAAGAAAGTTAATGTACACTCCTTGGTTGTCCGATCTCCAGCCGACCTCAGTCGAAGGACAACAGAGAGCGGTGTGCGGACGTAACCTATACGGAGGGAATGCTGTATTCGCCTAGGTTATAGCGCCCTTGCTCGCTACCATTTTCTTCTAGCGGTTGGGACCTGAGCACTAACTCTTGTCCTAGCCCTATATGGCATATGGTTATAGCGCCATTACTCGCTTTCTGAAAAGAGAAGAAGGGAAGGGAAGGAGAGGAAAAGGACTTGGGAAAAGGAAATGCGGAATTCCTTTCCTCATTAGTATTTGTATCGTCAACTTTTATGAAAATTATATAAATTATTTTTCCTTGGTCAGAGGTATTATTACGACATTTTAATAAGATTGTCTTATCATTTGTTATTCAAAATTTAATGTTATAATGATTAACATAGCTTTGGATTATCCAATATATTTCATACTTAAAAAAAAAAAAACATTTTTTTAGCTGAAATGAGTATTTGCAACCTTGTCATACAGATCTGAAAATTAAATCAGTAGCTTGCTTCTCTGCATCAGACATGCTTAGACGGCTTAGACTGACTCCACAAATCAATGGTTGCTACTCCGTGATTGGCCAGAATCAGTGAAATTGCACAGTGAATGGGGTTAGGAGTGACCGAAAATTCTCATTGTAGGGGAAATGGCTCTAATGTTGGCCTATGGGTTTAAGATTAGGCCCATAGCTAAAAATCTGCTTTTTATCAGTTTTATCTAGATGAACGCGTCATTGGGACGGTACTAATGGATATTTTTGATCGCTATTGAAAATTTAATCGATTGCTGAATTTATGTATGGGCCCAAATTAGGGTCATTTTTGCCGACATTGCATCCATTTCCCCTAAAAGTTTCAGTGACTCCTTATATTAAAGATCAATGATGACGCCGGCCACGTCTTTGCAACCAGGTGGGAGATGGGAAAAAAAGTTAAAGTGACCTTTGTTGTTATGGGGGCCGTGTTTACCTCTGCGTCCTCACAAAGGTCACAGGAGGGAGGTTTTGTTAGTAAGGTGGGGTTCTTTGGACCAGGATTCACCTTGATAAGTGATGTGATGATTGCTTTGATACAATCGCAGTTTGATAAATACACGAATGCGGAGCTATGAGAAAACGAACCAATATTATCAACTCTTTATTGTAAAGATGTCTGGGATTGAACCCATGATTTTCTGCTCAGTAAGCAGAGTAAAATCACTATGAACGACGATCGTTTTTGAATAAACGGATATTGAAATAACGGTTGATTATTTGAAATATACGTATGGTTCAACCAACACTATCAGCGGCGCCGGTGGTGTAGTGGTAAGCGTGATTACCTCTCACCCCAGAAGGCCTGGGTTCAATCCCAGTCGGCGCCACCGGGATGTTCTGAGGCATAACATCTCTGATCACGCCTTCCTTCGGAAGGGAAGTAAAGCCGTTGGTTCCCTGGTTCATGAGTTGATGGGTCGATAGGTAGGGAGGGTTCAGGTGTGGGAGCTGCCTCCCTAGCGTCGGTAGCATTGGTGCTCAGCACGGAAAACAAGATCGACGCAATCAAGGAAAAAAAAAAAACCTACACTATCACGAAGACGACGGCGATGACGACAACAGTGATTTTGGATCTCACTTTTTGTCTAGGATATAACACCTTTGCCTGTACTGCCGCTTGGAAAGCGAGAAAATAATACTCTTTGCCATTTCGAAGAACCAATATTCCAACACCATTCGAACTTTTACTAGACGATACCCATTTTGCTTCGCGATCGCGAAACACGAAACTAAAAATTCTGTAAATTTGCAAACATTAAAACATTTAGAGATAGGTCTTTGCTCGTCGATTACCTTGCCCGTACTCGAAGGAAAGCCAATGTAAGTAATGTTTATAAATACATAGGCGAGACCAAAACGGCCCCACGTGGCTCCTCGCCGCACTCTCACTACTAGTTCCAAGATTCCACGTGGCAGAATTCACCCCAGGGCGCGTCCTAGACCATCCTACCCGACCTAAGTATATGGCAAAAAAAAATATTAAACTGGAATGAACTCACCAATTTAGTTGACTGTCCGTAAACTGGGTTCTTCTGCCGCTCTCGAGATGGCATCCATGTTTCCGTTGGTCGGCTGCTTCCCGATGTGAAAGGGTTCTCAGGCCGAAATTGTTCGCAACGTTACAAATTGTCGGGATGGAAGAGGTCTCGGAAAAGTACCGGCCTTACCTGAGCCATAACCGTTGGTTCCGTTACCACTTCTCGAAAACTAAACTGGGGATTGTTCTTCATTAAATGCACTTCAGAACGGGGAATCACGAGAAAACATCTTGACAGCAAAAACGAACGCGTCCTTTTCATATAAAATGTTTGTATCCTCTTATAAACAGAAAATCCAAACTTTGCCTGACGAATAAACTTCTAATATTTAAACAAGTTTTTAGACCGGCCATTCTTTACGCTGTGCCAATATGGTCTTGTTGTTGCACTACCAGGAAAAAAATACTTCAAAGGATTCAGAACAAAGTTCTGAAAATGATTTTGAAGTTGCCTCCCTGGTACAGTACTACCGAAGTACATAGAATTTCGAATGTTGAGACTTTAGAACAAATGTCCAACAAAATAATTAATAATTTCAGGCAAAAATCGTTGCAATCCTCAATTGCAACGATTAATTCTCTTTATACTTAGATAAGATTTAGTTTTAGTTTTTAGTTTTAAGATATCAATTGTTATACTGACATGCAGGTTTAAGAAACCTGTTTAAAATACTGAATTGCCAAGACAGGAACAATGTAAAAATACTTAGATATATGTCATAACAATTAAAGCTGGTAAGTTACTGTAGTAACTGGAGCACCTAGATTAAAATGAAATGTAATTTATTTTGAATTTGAAACAAATAAAGAGTTAAAAAAAAGCTATCTAAATAATGTGATGAACAGCATCATTCGTTCCAGTTCTGTCAGACAAATTGGTACCTATTATTTCGTAAAATGGACTGAAGATTAGGACAAATACAACTTTATTTTTGACGTAGGATTACGTCTTTCGGCAACACATTGGGGGTGCAATACTAAAAACCAAAATCGACCGCGTTACGAAAAGCGGTCAGGTTTTGACCACTTATAACTCTGTCAGCGGGTGGATTTTAATTCTAAACATGCCAATGGATTGGAAACTTTTCTACGAATCTACTAAAATGAACACTCTATCAATTTTCAATGAGTCTCTATTGAAATTTACACAAATGTCCAACTGTTGCAATGGTGATCAAAATTATCACCCATTCCTTTCAAAAAGCGCTTTCCCTAACACAGATTTCAAAATCGATTTCCATCCGGTCTCGCCGGTGTCCGGTCGGTCGTCATCATCATCATCAGCAGCAACAGTGCTTTCGGCGCGTGGCGTTGTAAATTTTCTTCAGTACGCAACGAAAGGCTCCCCGCAAGCAGCTAGCTATTAAGGTGTAGCCCTCGATTCACCGAAAAAGGACGAAGAAGCCGTACCTGTTCGGATCGGATTCAGTTGCTCGTCGTTAGCCGCGGTGGGCCATCTATGCCAAGCGCGTCACCCTCGTTACAAACAACATACAGCTCTCCAGCCTCATCCGGTTTCATCACCCTAATAGCTCAGGATTACTCAACCATTACGACAAAACGGTTCTTTTCAGGACCACCATAAATTATTGTTGTCTAAGAGTTAATTTTCATTGAACGTTACCAGGCACATCACCCCCAAAGCTCTTTGATAATGTACCCGGCAACCAAACGTTAGTGGTCAAATGCGTAACAGTATTGAAGTGGTTCATAACAATTTTCGCAATGACCGAATACCACATGACCTTGTCAATTTACCAGTCAAACTTCAAATTAAGGTAAGGTTTTCTCCAGGGCGGTAGAAAAAAAAAAAAAACAAAAAAAAAATCTCGAATTTATATGATTGATCGCGAATATCTCGTGATTGGAAAATTTTAGCAAGAAATTCCTCCAATAAAATTTTGCTTTTTTTATTTGTTGACTTCCATGCGTTTTGTGCACGAAAACGCGTAATTTTGTTATCAGAAAACGAGGCGTTTCCGTGATGGGAAAAAAGTTGTTTCCCTAACACAGTCACCGAATATTGATACCAAGCACATAATCCTACGTCAAATCTACGGTCGTGTCTTACTTTTTTTAAATGCTTAATATTTTTTGACGAACATGATATTTTTTTGACTAACATGATCATTTCGTTTGGACAAAAAGTGGAAATAAAATTTGTAACGGCCTGTAATGGTAATATTAGCATTTCTTTATGTCGAGCGATGCGTTTTCATAAAATAATATTAATTAATAAACTTCGTATACTACTGAAATAATTGTATGTTGTATGCGAAAAATAGATGATATTTTATTCTAAGGAATCAGGGTGTTAATTGTATTTAAAGATCTACGCTTCTTATTTCAAGTAATGTATGAATATTTTGAAGGAAAATATGTAATGTTATAAAAAAAAAATCATTTTTAAAAAGTATGTTTTTTTGCTCGTGTACTAATTGAACTGACTGCTAGAAGGTTAAATTAAAAATATAAATAAATTATGTTCAACCATACATCTTTTATCTTAAGAACATCTTCGACGTTAGTGATTTGTTAATACAAGGTTAATTTTTTGGGGCCTTCCTTAGCTCAGTCGGTAAAGGCGCAGCTACAAAGCAAGACCATGCTGGAGGTGGTTGGGTTCGATTCCCGGTCCGATCTAGGAATTTTTCGGGCTGGAAAATTTCTCGACTTCCCTGGGCATAGAAGTATGATTGGACTTGCCACACAATTATACCAATGCAAAAATGGTACAGGCATGGAAAGCTCTCAATTAATAACTGTGGAAGTGCATCTAGAACACTAAGATGAGAGCACGTAAAAAGCTAATATGCGATTTGCAATAAGCTTGAAATGCAAAGAAGAAGAATAAGAAGGTTAATTTTTTACAACTGATTTCAGTGAAAAAATCAAGGCACACTATGATTAACACTCCGAATACGGTGGGTAAAAAACATTACGCCGACTACAAAGCCTTCGAAAAACGTGAAACGGCAAGTTTGCAATGGCACAACTTAGCCATTTCTTAATGAATTTCAAAAATTGTGGTGCCTTTAGAATTCCTTGTGTTTGTAGATAATTTTGATTGTAAAAAGTTTGAAAATAGAGTCGTCTACTTTTTCAAAAAGCGAAAAGAGTTGTTACACATTTTTTTGGAAAGGTGTGTTTGTAGGGTTTTGCAAGTGGCGCAAGATCTGTAATTTAGATTAATGGGCACAAATGTTCACAATTAGCCAGAATACAGTCATGGTTCCTATATATGGATCCTGGAGACAACGGAACGGTCCTCGAAAAATCCGGAACATCCGTAAAACTGGTCAATCCATGAACCTGATCCTAGAGCTCTGTGGTTTTTTTGAAAACATTAGGAACTGTGATATAAAAAAAACATTTGGGGTCGTGACATAAACATGTACCTGGATGGCCGTGGTACCGTTGTGGTGGATACGGGCCTTTCTGTGTGCAAGATCAGCATAAAGCGCAATGATCCAAAGTTATTATTTTATTATTATTTAACTTTATTAGGGAGGCTTTCAGCCTTGGGCTGGTTCGCCTCCAAACATGATCCAAAGTTCGTAGAACGGACGATTATTGTTTATGCTGAGTGCAGCAAAAAGTGTCACGTAGGCACCGACCGCGATCCGACCGAAGCGAGGCCTCTGTACGATAGAATAAAAATAAAACACACTTTGATTTCAAACCTCCAAGCATCATGGTCTTATTGCATGGCGATCCTGCCAGCTCGTGATTTGGAACGGTTGTGATTTCAACCGAACAGTTGAAATATTTAAAAAAAAACTTGTAATAATAGCGAGTTAATTAACTTGCAATAATAGTGAGTTAATATTATTAATTGAAGTTAACATAGCTACTGTTGCTGAAATAGTTGGAACAAGACAAAATGTAAAATTGATGAACATTGCGTGAAGCGGAAAGTGCCAGTGCAAAGTGCAAATTGAATCTCTACCCGTCAGTGAAATGGGTTGGTTCTCGGCGGATGAAATCGTCGCCAGCAGCAGTGCTACAGAAAACCCGCATCAAGGGTATAAAACCATCGCACTTTGTGTGATAGCGTTCGTTGCTGTTGGGTATATGCTGGCCCGAATGGCAGCAAAAGTGCACCGTCAACAAATAAATAAGAACTTTTATTTTAGGAAAATGAAGCAAAACAAAAGAAAAATGAAATAAGAGCAGTTTAAATACTGTAAGTAATAGTTATATTACAATTTTTAGGAGTAATGGAATGGATGAATTCTTTAAAATCCAAGATGTAATATTTAAATTGCATCAAAATTTATTAAAAAATCCGAAATATAAATCAATAACCAGAAAAAGAAAGATTTCAGAAATTTTAAAACTATCTTTCTTAAGAAATTGTAAATTACAAAGCGATGTAAAACTTACATTAGTAAATCGATACAAAGAACTGCGGGAAACTATTGAGGAAAGCTTAAAAATTCTAAAAGGGAAAAAATTTGATAACACCAATATAGAAGATACATCCTTTCCAAAAGAAATAGCAGGGACTAGCAGTAGGTCACTTGAAGATAAAGAAGACGAATCAGAAGAGGAAGAAGAAGAAACAGAGGAAGAAGAAGAAACAGATTCAGAATATAATTCGGACGAAAGCGAATTTAACGAAATGGCAACCCTAGATTTAGGTGTGGCTATTAAGTTAGTAGACAAGTTTGATGGAAATCAAACTAAAATTGGTAGTTTTTTGGATTCGGTAGAATTTCTACGCCAAACATACTCTACCGTGAGCGATCAGAATATGCTAAACTTTTTAAAAATTAGGTTGATAGGTCCAGCGCATGGAGCTATCAACACAGCAACGACTATAGCAGAAGCAAAAGAGTTGCTGAGGCAAAAGTTTGGAGTTAAAATAACCCCTCAAGCCATACAAAATGAAATGATGGCGACTAAACAAAAAAAGGAGACAGTTTTTGAATATGGCGAAAAAATAAGTTCATTAGCAAGTAAACTTGCGGCTGCATATGTGTCGCAAGGCACTTTTAATGATGAGTCGGCAGCATCGGATATTGTGCAACCGATAGCCGTAAATGCATTTACAACTGGAATTAGGGACCAACAAACAGCTTTCTTTGTGAAAGCAAGAAACCCTATTTTACTTAACAAAGCTATCTCAGATGCCTTGGAAGTAGCCCCACCAACAACAACGTCAACCGAAAGTGCACTATACATGCAAAGTTGGCATAGAACTCAATACCACCCAAACCAACACCATAATAACTATCGTGGAAGAGGTAGATCTCGCGGTAGAGGCTATGGAAGAGGTCAGTATATGGGACATAATTATAACCATCAAAGTTATGGAAATAACTATCAAAACCGAAATCAATACAACAGAAACCACAATACCAATAAGACATACAGAGGAAACAATCAAAACAATGGTAGGGGACGTGGAACATATCGGGGAAGAAGCAACGTTAACTTAGCCGAAGACATGAGTGACGAAGCTAACCCACAGAACCAAAACTAACCCCAAAACCAACAACAACAACATGAGCACGAAAGCAATTTGATTGATTTATTTCGTTAATGTAAACGAAAAATCAATCCCAAAAGCTTTAAAAGCAGATTTTATATTTGAAAATGAAAAATTAAAATTTATTGTTGATACTGGTGCTTCATGCAGCATATTAGATCAACAATATTTACCAAGGAATGTACAGATTTATCAAGAAGAAAAAGTCAAAATTAGAGGAATAAATGGTATAACTATGTCCTTGGGATATATTAAAACAAATTTAAAATATGACAATGGTACATTTCCAATAAAGTTACATGTAGTACCCAGTTTACCTCCTAATATCAAAGGTCTGTTGGGTACGGATTTTCTTCAGAAATATGGAGCGAAAATTGATTTCGAAAAATTTAATTTGATGCTACAGAACAATAATTCAAAAACTAACATACCGTTATCACGAAACAGTTCAGTATCAATACATTTACCAGCTAGAACTGAGGTGATAACATACAGGGTGTTTGGTTCCGGGTTTTACATATTTTCAGGGTAGATAGGGCTCCTAAAGTTATGAAAAAATCCCCATGAAACATAGGGTCGGAAATGACTGCTAAGTGAGTTATTCAACATTTTATGTTTTTTTGTATTGCCAACTTTGGTTAGCTATATTTTTTTAATCTTAATGTGGTTTTCTGATTTCAACATACCAAATGAAAGATAAAAGTCTTAGCTATCAATGCTTCCTAGAAAAGAACTCGATTAAAGTTAGTTATCATACATTAAAATTGAAAAGTATGCTGAAAGTACCGAAAAAACTGGTGAAATTTCATACATTTTAGTGTTTTTAAGTTGAAAAATTTCATTTCTGTTTATTTAGTTGTTCTACAAAACATTCTCCATGCAGTTCCCTAGATTTGTGTCTTTGGTAGTAACCTTGTAGGCTTTATGGTTTCTTCGTTATTATTGATTTAAAACAGCCATAAAAAATTGTGACGTTTTCTTAAAATGCGCTATAGTCACCCTATTCGTTCGTACGTTCGGCTGTTGCAGTGGACTACGCACATGAAAATTTGGTAGAATGTTATTGTAAATGTTTAGCTACATTCTTAACTTTTCATTACCGCACATCTCCTGCGCCGAAAGAAAACATAACTGCGGAGATGTTTCGCGGTATCGAATATTGCTCAGTCTCAGCAGAAAACACAACGAGAGACACCGAATTGGCGAATTTTGAGAGCGGAAGGGAGAGAAGTAGGTAGTGGTAATAAGTCGATGTCCTTTTTATTTCATAGCACTCGCAGCTCAGCTGCGGTGCTGTTTCGATGGAGGAGTGCCGAGCTCCGCTGCTTCTGCATACACACTTAGATTTTTTTACAAGAGTTAGTATTTTTACTGGATTTTTGGATTACTGACTCGGATAAAATTCAAATGACTGTTATTGGTAAAGGTTGGATAAAATCGACTTTTTTATTTTTCATCATTACGCGGGGTTAACAGAAGTTAGTCTGTAAATTTTGGTAACACATTTCTCAACTTTGAATTTTTCACCGATTTTTTAAATTTTACCGAAGAGTTCCGCAATTCAAAAACTCGGTAAAAATTACTGACTCGATAAGTGTGTACTGATGTATGGTTGGTGAAGAGGCTAGCATGTGGAGGATATTCTCGGGCTAGTGAATGCCACCCATCCCCACTTATAATTCAGTAAAACACTATTTATTCATTTCTTTTTTTTTTCCTTTGGTTTGTTTTTTCCGTTGATCTTGTTTTCCGTGCTGAGCACCAATGCTACCGACGTGCCAGGAAGGCAGCTCCCACACCTGGACCCTACCTATCGGCTCATCAACTCATGAACCGGGGACCAACGGCTTTACTTCCCATCCGAAGGAAGGCGTGATCAGAGATGTTATGCCTCACAACATCCCGGCGGCGCCGACTGGGATTGAACCCAGGCCTGCTTGGGTGAGAGGTAATCACGCTTACCACTACACTACCGGCGCCGTTTTTTTTTATTCATTTCTGTTTGATATGTTTACAAAGTTTGACAAACAGAAATGAGCATTGCAGTGTAGTTACCAATTGTCCAAGTCATAGACTTCAAATAACTGTTCAAAGTCCCAGATTTTTTTTATAACGGAATCATGAACAAAAAACCAAAGACCACTATGACAAACGTGATCGGTCTGAAGGGATCTTTACATAGAAATTGGTTTAAGGTGATGACTGATCCAGTCAAAATAGAGGCAGTTAAAAACTGGCCAATACCAAAAACTACGGACGAAGTTAAGCGATTCGTTGCATTTTCAAACTATTACAGGAAAAATATTAAAAATTTTGCAAAGATTTGTAGACCATTAAATGTGTTAACCAGGAAGAATATTATTTTTAATTGGACCAACGAATGCCAATATGCTTTTGATACATTAAAACAACACTTTATAAATCCTCCAGTTTTGGAATATCCAGATTTTTCTACAACTAACATTTTTAATCTACATACAGATGCGTCTGGATATGCCATAGGTGCCGTGTTGTCAAACAAAACAGGCAAAGCTGTTGCATATGCCAGTAAAGCATTAAATCAAGCAGAAACCAACTACTCAACAATAGAGAAGGAACTGCTAGCGGTAGTGTGGGCTATAAAACACTTTAGACCCTACTTATACGGTAGACAATTTGAAGTGTATACGGACCACAGACCACTGGTTTATTTGTTTACTCTCAACAACCCCTCGAGTAGATTAACAAAATTTAGACTTGCCCTAGAGGAGTATGATTTCGATATTATGTACAAAAAGGGATCAGATAACAATGTAGCTGATGCCCTATCACGGATATCAATCACTGAATTAAAAGACCTAAATAAGAAAATTGAAAGAGAAGTTCTGATAACAACAAGATCTAAAGCATCAAAGAATATCCAACCATCTGCTGACACTAGTGATCAGATGCCTGGCCAGCAACTTGAAACTGGAAAAGCGATGGAAATGGTAATCGAAGATGTACATGAACTGCCGGAAGTACAGATAGCTTTACATAAAAACAAAGTTATAATAAAAACAGCAAAAACATTGGTCCAGTTACGACGGATAATGAAAACACTGAAGAAAATATGTGTGGATAATAAAATAACGGAGCTCGTATTAATAAAGAATGATGAAAAAGCGCTAAAATTTTATAATGAGATTCAAATGAATGATCTCACCAAGGGTATACCACCTATATACATATTAAAGAAAAACGTGAAACACGTTACAGATGAAATGAAACAAAAATTAATAATAAATGATTACCACACACTTCCAACGGCAGGACATGCGGGAATTGATCGAACATTAAAGACAATAAAACAAAGATTTTATTGGAATAACATGCGAAAAGATATAGAAAAATTTGTCAAATAATGTGAGCTATGCCAAAAGAACAAAATGATAAATCAATATAAAACGCCAATGGTTGTAACAACAACCGCGTCAACAGCATTCGAAGTCATATACTTGGATTTAGTCGGACCTTTACTGCCAAGCGCAGGAGGTAACCAATATATTTTGACAACGCAGTGTGACTTAACCAAATACGTTACAGCTACTGCAATACAAAATAAGACAACAGAAACTGTTGCAAAAGCTTTCGTAAATACTGTAATACTAAACTATGGTGTCCCACGGAAAATAGTAACTGACAGAGGGAAGGAATTCACGTCAGACTTATTTTTAGAGATATGTAAGTTATTAAAAATAAATAAATTACATTCAACGGCATACCATGATCAAACGATTGGTGCGCTTGAAAATTCACATAAAAGCTTAGGTAATTTCTTACGCATATACTGCGGAAATTCACCATTGATATGGGATACATGGGTGAAGTATTACCAATTTGCATTTAATACGACAGTGCATACTAGTACAAATAAGACGCCTTATGAACTTGTCTTTGGGAAAATATGTACATTACCATCGAATTTATCTGAACCTGACGCAATAGAACCAACATACAATTTGGAAGATTATTCGAAAATCCTAAAGTACAAACTACAATATTCTCAAAAAGAAGTGAGAGAGCGAATGTTGAAAGAGAAAGCAAAACGCGTAAAAGAATATAACAACGCAGCAGTAGAAAAGTTGTATAAACAAGGAGATCTAATTTTACTAAAGAATGAAGTTGGATCCAAAATTGATAAAATCTATTTGGGACCTTATAAAATCATAAAAGATAAAGGCCCAAATGTTGAAGTACAACTAGATAAGAACATCGATACAATACACAAATCACGTGTAAAACCTTTCTTTGTTAGTTAAATAAGAGAAGAATAGGATTAAATACATATGCCCTATAGGTTAGGGGCATGTGGTGGATAGATAGATTACTTACTTATTAAGAATTTATTAAACGAATATGACAAGAATTGTCTGTTATCTTAACTAAACATTACATTAATGATAAAATAGGTAAAGTTTCATATACGCTTTCATATGTACAAGAATTGTTAATTGGAAAACGGCAAGAATTGTCTGTTTTCTTCATTACTGCTTATATTCAGTATTATATATTCAGCATTTCATTTAAACTATACTTTACACGATAAGAATAAAACATAACATATTATAATAAAATAAGCAAACATTATATCCAAATCGAAACCCTTAGAACATTCATAGATTTAAAAAAATTATACTTAGATCATAAATTTTTAAATTTTATTAGATAGGGCGTGTGGTGGATACGGGCCTTTCTGTGTGCAAGATCAGCATAAAGCGCAATGATCCAAAGTTCGTAGAACGGACGATTATTGTTTATGCTGAGTGCAGCAAAAAGTGTCACGTAGGCACCGACCGCGATGTGACCGAAGCGAGGCCTCTGTACGATAGAATAAAAATAAAACACACTTTGATTTCAAACCTCCAAGCATCATGGTCTTATTGCACCGTCCTTCGGAAGATCCGGAACATCCGTAAAAGTGGATCATCCATAAAACTGTGAAAAACCCGTAGTTTTTTTTCGAAAACTCTTGGAGCTGCGATTTAAGATAGAATTTAGGGTCGTGACATAAACATGGATCCAGATGGCCATGGGAATGTCCTCCAAAAGATCCGGAACATCCGTAAATTTGTCATACTGTGAAACTGATCCTAGAGCTCTGCAGTTCTTTTTTAAACACTGTGATATAAGAAACCACTGGACAACATGTACGGATTTTCAGTATCTTCCGGAGGACGGTCCCATGGCTATCTAGGTACATGTTTATGTCACGACCACAAATTCATTCTTATATCACAGTTCCTAATGTTTTCAAAAGGGCGCTTTTGTACTCCACGAGCATAGTCACGGTCTCGTGACTGTATAGGACCACCGGTCTAATCAGCGTCTTGTAGATAGTCAACTTCGTGTGGCGGCGAATTTTATTCGACCGGAGCGTTCTCCGGAGTCCAAAGTAGGCACGATTCCCTGCCATTATGCGTTGACCACCTCGATTTCGTCACCGTCAATCTAAACTCGGGAGGCTAACATTGATTTCCCTAGAACCTCTTCCTCTCATGTATTTTGTGTTTGATGCGTTGATGACAAGTTCAATCCGCCTAGCTTCAGCCTTCCGTCTGATGTACGTTTCCGCCATCGTCTCAAAGTTCCGTGCCATGATGTCAATGTCATCGGCAAAGCCAAGAAGCTGGATGGACTTTCTGAAGATCGTGCCACTCGTGTCTATCCCAGCTCTTCTGATCACATCTTCTAACACGATGTTGAATAACAGACACGAAAGTCCATCACCTTGCCGTAACCCCCTTCGAGATTCAAAGGGACTAGAGAGTGTTCCCGATACTCGAACAACGCACATCACTCGATCCATCGTCGCCTTGACCAATCGCGTCAGTTTATACAGAAATCCATACTCGCGTATAGTCTGCCATAGCTGATCACGATCGATTGTGTCGTATGCGGATTTGAAATCGATGAACAAATGATGTGTAAGCAAGTTGTATTCGCGGCATTTCTGCAGAACCTGCTGAATCGCGAATATGAACCCATGAATCCCGCCTGGTATTGCCCTACAAACTCTTGCAAATGGTGACAGGCGGCGGCATATAATTTGGGAGAGTACCTTGTAGGCGGCGCTCAGCATTGTGATCGCGTGGTAGTTGCAGCAATCCAACTTGTCGCCATTTTTGTAGATTGGGCATACGACACCTTCCATCCACTCCTCCGGTAATATCTCCTCCTCCCAAATCTTGGCAATTACCCAGTGCTTTGTTGTTCTTCAGCCGACCGATCTCCTCCTCAACTTCTTGAAGACCAGGGGCCGGTAGCCTGTCGTCTTCTGCGCGTACTCCAAGATCTGTTGCCGTGCCACCTTTGTTTTCTACTGCATCACCGTTGAGGTACTCGTCATAGTACTGCTTACACCTCTCAATTTTATGGAGTGACCATTTTACGGATGTTTTTGATCTTCCGGACGACGGTCCCATGGCTATCTAGGTATATGTTTATGTCACGACCACAAATTCATTCTTATATCACAGTTCCTGATGTTTTTGAAAAAAAAAAACTGCGGAGCTCTAGGATCAGTTTCATTGATTGACTTCTTTTACGGACGTTCTGGACTTACCAGAGGATGGCCCCATGGCCATTTGGGTCCATGTTTATGTCATGACCCCAAATTCTTTCTTATATCGCAGTTCCACATGCTTTCGAAAAAACCGTTTGGCTTAATAATAGAATATTGTTATTTTTACAATAGTTGCAGTTGAAAAGTGGCTTATTAAAACAAAAAGAATCCTATTTTGAATTTATATGAATAAGTACTATTGAGCTCTAGGATCAGGTTCATGGATTGACCACTTTTACATATGCTACGGATTTTTCGAGGACCGTTCTGTTGTCTCCAGGATCCATGTATAGAAACCATGACTATATTCCGGTTAATTGTGAACATTTGTGTCCATTAATCTAAATTACAGGTCTTGCGCCACTTGCAAACCCTACAAACACACCTTTCCAAAAAATGTGTAACAACTCTTTTCGCATTTTAAAAAAGTAGACGACTCTTTTTTCAATCTTTTTACAATCAAAATTATCTACAAACCAAAAGAGTTCTAAAGGTACCAAAATTTTTGAAATTCATTAAGAAATGGCTAAGTTGAGCCATTACAAACTTGCCGTTACACGTTTTTCGGAGGCATCGTATTCGGAGTGTTAATATGTACAGCAATCAATTTTACGAATGTTCCGGATCTTCCGATGGGCCATCTGGTGACCACTCAGAGCTAATGACCAGCTAATATATCAACAATCACCATTTTGCCGCATCTTTTATAGATGCAGAAGAATAAACAAATGCTACGTGATCAAATTTACGGATTAAAATTTACGGATGTTTCAGATCTTCAGGTGGACCATATGGTGACCACTCTATCAAAAGTCACTATTTTACTACATTTCATATAGTTGCAGAGAAAAATCAAGGCATACTTTGATCAAAAATATACAATAATCAAGATTACGATTGTTCCGGGCTACCGGATGACCTTCCGGTGGTCATCAGGTATTTAGAGATTGTGTTTTGTTAAATTATTAATCAGCACTACCTAGCGACTTTTCTGCATCATCTTGTTATAGACTACTGAAACCTTCCCCCTCCACCCGATCACCTCCCGGAAATCCGGAATAAAACCGGAACCACTAGGCAATCTGTTCCAATTTGAAGTAGACCAAAATTTCGCATACTTTTGTACTTACTGCTTAAAATTTCAGCCAATTTCATGTTATGCCAAGTTATACACATACAAACTTTGTTGTTCGTATGCCTGTCCGTGGTGTTCATTTGAAACGTTAATAACTTTTCGGGGTTAACTCGGATTCACATCCGGTCTTCAGCCAAGATGTTCCCAATACTCAAGAGGTTCTAAATTCTGCACACTAAGAAAATCGACCAACTACAGCGCCACCTAGAGGCCCGAATGCTGGTTTGTTCCCCCATATACATATTTCTCGCGTAATATTTGAAAAGGATCTATCCTCGTTGATCGATTCTCTTCATCGAGGCGAACCAGCCTAAGGCTGAAAGCCTCCTAAATAAAGCTAAATTAATTCTCTTCATCGACTTTCTCTTTGGTTTACCACGGCAGCAGAAACAAATTTATCGCTAAGCTCGCAGCACAGTTCGACAGAAGATGATGTTAGCTAGCGCCTGAAACAACATACTGAATGGGAAATATATTTGCAGTCGGGTTATTCGCGAAAGAGAAAATCGATAGAATCGATCTCGTGTTGCGTGAGATTTGTCGATTTGTTTTCTCGGTTTGCTCGAGATTTGTCGATTTCTCCCATACAAACTTCAAGCCCAAACAACCATTCCAGGGGGTAGCGTTTGAAATTCCAGGATTGACCTGGTGCCCTAGTCAGGATACTTAAGTAAGTAAGTAAGTATGTTTTGGATTGTAATGGTTTTCTATGAGATATGTAAGATTTTGCATCGGCAGTGATTTTGTGTCAGCAGAGCTTATCAAAGGCCTCTAGGGCAACTTGAATCGATACACACCCCTAATAAATGAGCCCCATGCATGAACGATATCAGAAATGGAGCAAGGGTTTCACTTTTAGTCGGCATTATTGTTTGTTAGTGACTTGTTAGTCACTTTTTATGGTTGTTTTCTATGCGGGCCGACTTTTGTTGGCCTAAGAGCAATCGAGTAATCTAGAGTTAGTTCCACCTCATTTCCACCCTCCCCTCCCTTAGCCACTACTATGAACGGGAGTGGTCGTATAACTACAGTAATCCCTCCATTCATGTGGTTGGTGGTACCGTCCACTGTGCTGTCCTTCAACCAAATGAGCTAATTTTCTATAGATTACTAGTTTATGGATGACACTAATCACATACGAAAAATTAGCGGTGGATGGACTAAGGGATTACTGTATAACTCTGGTCAGAATTATCAATCTTCTTCGGATGGAGACGGGTTCATCGTAGTGGTTAACATTCATGCTTCGGATTGGGGCAAGTCACGAGTTTATGGTGTGATGGATAGATTTTAATAACATGTGATTTATTGGAATGAATTAAGGTAACAATAGTTTAAAATCACTGTAGAATATTCTCATTTAATTTTCATTGTCTTTGTCATCGTCATCCTCATCTTCATCTGCCGGTGTTCCGAATCGAGTTGAGATGGAAGCCAATCTCATCGCGGCTTTGAACCTGGCAGATGCCTTCTGTTTTGCAAGTTTCTTCTTCCACTGGAAAGGAAATAAAATGTGTAAATTAGCTGCCATGACAGACATGAGTGTACCTATTTACATTTGCATCACGTGAAGGTAGTTGCTTGAGGAATTCTTGCATTTCAGGTTTTTCCTGATCAGCAATAGCCAGCACGGAAATACAACCATCGACAGTGCCCAGGACCAGGCTTTTACCATCCGAGGTGCTCTTGATGGCCGTGAGTTCGGCTTGCATACGGTAATTGGCGATCATTTCAGTGTCGCTGGTACGGAATACTCTCAAAGTTTTTCTACCACTGTGGTAGTAAAGAACGTACTCGTCTGTGTCGGTAAACATACAAATCACCGTAAATACACCTTCAGCGACTTTGGGAATGAAAGTCTTCACTGTCGATCCTTTCTTGAGCTCTAGTAGTTCTAGGCCACCTCGTGATGGCGCATAAAGACCAAACTTGCCATCTTTGGTGCTTGTACCTCCCCATTTCGGAATAGAGCGGACATGTTTCCTAGTTTTAATGTCCATAATACTTCCCTTCTCATTGGTTATGACTGCCACCTGTGTGGGCTTGTGCGGAAGAGGAAGCAGAGAAACAACTTCTTTAATATTGCAACCTTTCAATGATATCTTGTGTTCGTGGGTGCCATTGGTCGCATTGTAAACCCAAACCGAGTCCTTGTTATTCTTATCCACTGAAGTACAAACTATATGCTGACCATCAGCTGTCACCACAGCACATCGGAATGGTAATCCTGGTACCAATCGAACGGGATATTCGAAATTGAAAATCGTTTGTCCATCCGGAATACTACGAATTTTGACTTGAGCCATTAGCTTTTGGTCATCACCGCCAGTCATTGAAGCCGATGCGCTCGTAGCATTCGGACAGGAAACGGCTAAAAATTTCTCTCCGTTATCCAAAAAGTTCAACTGCTGTATGCCCGGCTGAGAGTCCCGTGAAAGTACTTGTTCTGTCACTCTGTTCCATATGAGAATTTTTCCTGTTTCTGATGATACAATGTATCGTCCGTCCGGTGTGATCTCCGCGTGAGTTACAATAGCTCCCAAAGGACTGTCCGCTAGCTTGGACAGTAGCCGTCCGGTTCTTATTTCCCATACACCAACGCAGCATCTTGTGACGGTTACCGCCAGTTCACCATTTTCTGAAAGACTGTAAATTTACACCTTTTTATAGCGATCTTTCATGTAATGTGTACAGTAAGTTTTTTTTTCTACAATACCGTGTACT
Source organism: Ochlerotatus camptorhynchus (assembly GCF_037179485.1). NCBI lineage: Eukaryota > Metazoa > Arthropoda > Insecta > Diptera > Culicidae > Ochlerotatus > Ochlerotatus camptorhynchus. The sequence continues at coordinate 62,303 of NW_027041445.1, forward strand.
GCTTTATTATATTAGTTGTACAAAATTCCAGTATCTTCCTTCCATACCATATTAGCTCAGGTAGGGTGTCTAACGGCTTAGCAAACCCACCCTCCCCGTGCAAAATAATGTTAACAAAAAATAATAAAACGGAGCAGATTCGAACCGAACCATGGACGTTGAGATTAAGAGGTCCGTGTGTTGACTCGTCTTTCAACGCTTGTTATAATGAAATGGTTAAAGGCGTATAATATCTACCTCATGTAAGACAGAAATTCATTCATAAGTCACGCTTATGAAATTCATATGTGTCGTTCACAAGTCGAGCTTTATGAAATTTTTAAGTTTATTTGCCTCTGTGTACAATAACTTAAAAAGGCTTCATGTGATCTCACGCACAATCTTGTGCATCTGGTGAACTCTATACTACAGCTGTCAAACCCCTAACATTTAGCTTCTATCCAACATATCTTCGATTTTAAAACTTCTGGTTCTATGGGATTTGACGTTTTGGTTTAGAAAGTATTACGAAAGTCCTATACTTAATCAAGTTCCTTAGATTTGAGATTTCATTGTGAACTTATACTACTGATAATACTAAACGAAAAATCTAAATAATGTTGAAACGTTCAAATGTTCCTATAAGAACACAAAAAAAAATCAAAATGGTGCTAGTCTATCCAACTGGATTTAAATGCATACAATTTTGAAAACATAGGGGGAATATCCCTACTGTCGGCATTGAGTGGAACTAATATTGAGCCCATACATAAATTTCGAAGGAAAGCATTTTATACAAATTTTTCACTAGCAACCTATTATCTATTTGTATTATCCAGATGACGCATTGTGCTAAGAAAATTTTGTAAAACAGGAGGTTTTTATCTATAGGCTAACATTAGAGCCATTCCCCCTATTACTGTGTTCGTTCATCATCAACTGATACTGAGTAGCTAGAGCGTTACAGGCACGCATGATCAGCAGGAGACGAGTATGCAGAACGTTTGCGAGTTAAGGCTCTGAACCATTTGGTGTTTTTTTTTAAACTTTTGGTTAACATTTGACAGATGGAAAGTTATCGTTAAACTCTGCTATCCAACTGGGGGGGGGGACGTGCTGTCAAATCAGCCTACTGATCATTCTTGTATGAAACTGGTTCCAAACGTAAACAAACGCTGTAGGTTTCTTATGGCTTGTTTACGTTTGGAACCAGCTATGCGAGGTAGGCGACGATTGTTCGTATTTGACAGCCACCTCCCCCCCTTGCTATCCAAGCGTGGTTATTTCTGACAGACAAGAAGTAAAATTTTGACAATCGTGGTTGAGTTCTTCTCGAAAATCGATCGATCGACAGCACAGGGATTTTCGAACATAGAGAATAACTTTCGAAATGTCACTTTTAACCACGAGTTAAATTTAACTCTGCAAATGGTTCACAGCCTAAGTGTAGCACCCTGAGTGACGGATGTGATACGTCATTAGCCGAGTATGAGTACACACTAAGATTATTTTACAGATTTATGTAAAATTTTACCGAAATCTCAACAGCTGAACGTTCGGTAAACAATTTAACAGTTTTCCTGTAACTATTTACAGATATATGTGAAAAATTACAGGAAATCTGCGAAACTGTTTACCGAACGTTCAGCTGTTGAGATTTCGGTAAAATTTTACAGATTTCTGTAAAAATTTCTAAGTGTGTACCCTTAGTATTGTCGGTACAGTTGGAAACCGAAAAACCCCACTAGTTACTCCTGACACTTTGTATAACGTATAGAACGAGAGTAAAATCGATTGTCGTTTGTGGTCTTTTCTGTCATTCAAGTGTACCGATAATAAAATCTCAATTTGTTCGCAAACTTTCTCGAACGTGTCCTGCTCATAATGTGTGCTTTTCTTCTCAGTATCTTCACTCCAAATAACTAAACATATGATCAGGGATGGAACTTTTTCTTTACTTTTTAATATTGAATGCCAACGTTAAATCCATTTGAATTTTTAGTTAACACATCTTAAAATAGATAGTTTAGTGTTATTTAAATTCAAAATATCCGCACCGTAGAGCCACTCTGTGTTTTCAGTAAAGGTACACTTGAAAACGCTCTCGAGTAGCTTCAGTGTAAACAAAGAGTATGGCTCTACGGTGCGCATATTTTGAATTTTGATAGGGAGATTAATAGTACTAAATTATCTTTTTTAATATGGGTTGACTGAAAATTCAATTGGATTTAACGAAAGTATTCTATATTAAAAAGTAATGAAAAAGTCCCAAAAGAGCGATCCAACTTGTCTGTATTTCTGCGACTCACCTGAGAGCAGTCCACGATTAATCGGTGGATCGCGGCCCGTAATTTGAGAAACGCTGATGTAAGTAGGTCTAGTCCACGGGGATGTGGTCATTTTCCAGGTGTCGACATTTTATTTTCTCAAGGGACACACAAAACACACACATGCAGCAACAGCTGTAAGATACGCAACGCAAACGCAAAATGCATATGTGTTGTTGTTGTAGCTGTTATGGGCCATACAATTATGGTCCAGTTAAGAGTGTACTGTCATATTTGTCAAATCCCATAGTGAGAAAATTTGGGGTGACCCTCTTGGTCTAGTCCTTTTGAACTAAGCCTATGGTGCATTTCCAGACCAAATAGCAAATAAAAAATGGATTTCAGACTCGACCTTCTCCTATTTGTGTGAAACTTTGCATAATTGAGATGCTAGAAACTAATGATTTTTGCTTGTATTTTCATTTTTTATATTAATGAACATAAGTTAATCAACCTAGTAAAGTATCACGTATCAAATGCTAGTGACGGTTTAAAATGATATTCAAGTAGTTTGGAGATGGTAGTGAACAGTTTTATAAACCAGTTAATCAATGTTCAATATGATAATCCCGATCACAACAAATTTCTAGAAAGACGTCTAGATCTCGACGTTTCACGCAGTTTCATATCATTTGGCATGACACTTTTTTTTCGATATTCGAAATTTCATGTACCTTGGGTGATTTTTCGGTTAAAGAAAATTTAAACTATTAATTCGATGATCATTTTTTCCGTACTATCATTTATACGCTATTGTACTTTTCAGTTAAACTCTACAGTGATTAAAAAAATTACGCCAGTCCCTAGTTGAAACTTAATATCACAGATTTTCAAGCTACTGGTTTTGTAAATGGTGCGCAGTTTTCTGAAAAAATAACTTGCTGTACAGAACACTACTGTTTAACCCAATCTACTGTTTATATGTAACTGTTTATATGTATTATTGTTACAAACCTGATGCTGTCAATTTGCAGCTCATGTCTGTCAATCACGTGAACTTGTTCGAAAATATTGTTGATGTTCCAAATTTTAACCGACCTATCAATGCTGGATGTAATAACGCTGTTCCAAGTACCAATAGTCAGCGCTTCAAGTTGCATGATTCTTCCAAAATGCGCATCCAAGACCTTCATCAGTTGCTTCGTTTTGACGCACCAAACGTACAAATTTTTCCTAAAACCTAGAGTTGAGTACTTAAGCTTAAGAATAGCTATCGTTACCTTACCGCACCCCGGCCACCGCATAATCCACTTTGGAGCTGATCATAACGGAGTTTGATTGAGTCATCTTGGTGGAAATATTGCGTACGCCATGAGGTAATGCAAGATATATGGCTTCCTCAGAGATGGGTTCTTCCGTGTCAAAGTCCCAAACGACAAATCCGTTAGCTGTGCTAGCTAGCAAGAAACGATCGTTCTGATCCATCTTGAGCTGAAGTGCCATTTCCTTGACATCATTCTCATAGCGAGGCAAATCGCGCACATGATTCCATTCTGCCGTTTTATTTTCTTCGTTTTCTTCGTATTGGAATTCGCTAACCTTTTGATCGAATATTGATGATTATTTAATTTTGTAATTATATTTATGTTGTCGAGCAAGTTCTGCACAGCTACCTGGTAAAGATTTTCTAGGTAACAGCAGTACATTGTATTTCTATCTTTCTTCATAGTGATAACGCTGTGCATTGTTCTTGGTGGTATTTTCAATTCTTCTTTGCTAGTATACAGCATAAGCCTGGTATCGTTTATTGTTCCGGACCACAAAACTGCGAAGAAATCCGTGAAGGATGTAAACTCCATAACTGCAACATTAATGGAAGACTTTGTTCAACTCAAGCATTCAATGAGAAATCAAAGAAAGTTTACATAATAATTCCCACGCATCCGTTACATCCTCAATTTCCTGTTTCTCGATCAGCGTTCCTCGCATGTCGTAGTAGGCATAACGTAGTTTTGTATGTAAGAAAAGATTTTTGTTCAAAAGATATAAACCGGTAATTGGCTCATCCTCATTGAAGGGGTTGTCTATAATTGTGAATTCACTGGAGAGCATGTTCAGCAGCACGCTTTGACTGTTGTTTGTATACGCAGCCGCCCTGTTGAAAGAAAATAAAGGATATAAATAGGCTTAAAGACAAACTTTGAAATCGTGATCCTGCTCCCTCCAGCTTTTTCGATTCGTATTGATCGAACGAATTTGTTTACGGTCTGGATTTGCAGGAGAGCATAATAATTTGCATGGGAAAATATATGCAAGGCTGGTAGTGAGCCACTTTTTAGTGACATGTTCATTTTTTCAAGTCAGTCACTAATAGATTAAAAAGGTACTAAAGTAATTTTTTTTGTTATCAGTCACTATTTTCAACGTTTTTAGCGTAAATTTATTTCAAGATTGTTCAAATTTTCTTGCAATGTGTAGGTGTTGCCGTGCCCACTGTGCGTACGCAGACGTGAAGCTACCGTCCACTCCCTCGAACGATTAGCGCGAGAAACTGTCAAAACGAAAAAGCACCTGGTGCGCGATACAAGGAAAAAAAGTGAATTGATAACTTTGCTCTAAATACCCAGTAAAATCATTCCGTTTATATTCAATTAGTTCAAAATAACTTAGCATTAGTACCTACGGTAAGAATTGCCATATGAACTTGTGTAACTCGATATGTAATAAGCTTTTACGACAGGTTCTAGATGAGAGAAGTGCGGCAGAGAAAAACATAACCTTATTTTCGGATGAGCGAACACTGAAAATGTAAGTTCAAAAGTAAAACCTTAAAACAACTTTATTAACCTAATATGAAATAAATTTGCAGCTTTGAAGTTGCTCAGTCACCGCAACTATCGGAACAGTGTTTGTTTTACTCCCGCAACAAACTTCAAAGATTTTCAATTTCCCGAGTGGGATTGAAATCGAAATGCCGCTAGTATCGCCGGAGGATGAAAATCACTGCCAGAAGTGCGATAAACCCGACACTGCTGATAATATGGTCGGATGTGACGCTTGCGAAACTTGGGAACACTTCGGATGTGCCGGTGTATCGGATTCGATTGCCGATCCGAATCGGTCGTGGAGGTGCGAGAAATGCCGACCCACAGCATTAGCAGTAGCGGAGGAGGAGAAAGCTAGTTCTGCCGTTACGGCGTACACATCGGCGTCGAGCAAAAGGTCTCGACGGGCACAACTGCAGCTGGAGCTTCTGGAGCAACAGAACAAGCTGAAAATGAAGCGGCTAGAAGAGGAAGAAAAGTATTTGAAGGAAAAGTTCGACATATTGATGCAGCTGGAGGAAGAAGAAGACTTGGCTAGCAACAGAAGTAATGTGAGCGCGAAGTCGAAGCAGCAGAGGTTGGAAAAATGGTTGGAGGACGAGGCGA
>NW_027041446.1:0-23961 GCF_037179485.1 Ochlerotatus camptorhynchus
AATCCCGTTTTTATCATTATCTACATCTAGGGGACATTCCATTGCACCATCCTAGAATGGTTAGAAGTGGTTCTGAACTCGTTAAGGGTGCCATTTTGATGCTACAAAAATCGCCAAAAATGCATTTTTTTCACTTCGGTTGAACCACAAAAAAACACCCTAAATGTATTCTAATCCCGTTAGAAGTGGTTCTGAACTCATTAAGGGTGCCATTTTGATGCTACAAAAATCGCCAAAAATGCATTTTTTTCACTTCGGTTGAACCACAAAAAAACACCCTAAATGTATTCTAATCCCGTTTTTATCATTATCTACATCTAGGGGACATTCCATTGCACCATCCTAGAATGGTTAGAAGTGGTTCTGAACTCGTTAAGGGTGCCATTTTGATGCTACAAAAATCGCCAAAAATGCATTTTTTTCACTTCGGTTGAACCACAAAAAAACACCCTAAATGTATTCTAATCCCGTTTTTATCATTATCTACATCTAGGGGACATTCCATTGCACAATCCTAGAATGGTTAGAAGTGGTTCTGAACTCGTTAAGGGTGCCATTTTGATGCTACAAAAATCGCCAAAAATGCATTTTTTTCACTTCGGTTGAACCACAAAAAAACACCCTAAATGTATTCTAATCCCGTTTTTATCATTATCTACATCTAGGGGACATTCCATTGCACCATCCTAGAATGGTTAGAAGTGGTTCTGAACTCGTTAAGGGTGCCATTTTGATGCTACAAAAATCGCCAAAAATGCATTTTTTTCACTTCGGTTGAACCACAAAAAAACACCCTAAATGTATTCTAATCCCGTTTTTATCATTATCTACATCTAGGGGACATTCCATTGCACCATCCTAGAATGGTTAGAAGTGGTTCTGAACTCGTTAAGGGTGCCATTTTGATGCTACAAAAATCGCCAAAAATGCATTTTTTCACTTCGGTTGAACCACAAAAAAACACCCTAAATGTATTCTAATCCCGTTAGAAGTGGTTCTGAACTCATTAAGGGTGCCATTTTGATGCTACAAAAATCGCCAAAAATGCATTTTTTTCACTTCGGTTGAACCACAAAAAAACACCCTAAATGTATTCTAATCCCGTTTTTATCATTATCTACATCTAGGGGACATTCCATTGCACCATCCTAGAATGGTTAGAAGTGGTTCTGAACTCGTTAAGGGTGCCATTTTGATGCTACAAAAATCGCCAAAAATGCATTTTTTTCACTTCGGTTGAACCACAAAAAAACACCCTAAATGTATTCTAATCCCGTTTTTATCATTATCTACATCTAGGGGACATTCCATTGCACAATCCTAGAATGGTTAGAAGTGGTTCTGAACTCGTTAAGGGTGCCATTTTGATGCTACAAAAATCGCCAAAAATGCATTTTTTTCACTTCGGTTGAACCACAAAAAAACACCCTAAATGTATTCTAATCCCGTTTTTATCATTATCTACATCTAGGGGACATTCCATTGCACCATCCTAGAATGGTTAGAAGTGGTTCTGAACTCGTTAAGGGTGCCATTTTGATGCTACAAAAATCGCCAAAAATGCATTTTTTTCACTTCGGTTGAACCACAAAAAAACACCCTAAATGTATTCTAATCCCGTTTTTATCATTATCTACATCTAGGGGACATTCCATTGCACAATCCTAGAATGGTTAGAAGTGGTTCTGAACTCGTTAAGGGTGCCATTTTGATGCTACAAAAATCGCCAAAAATGCATTTTTTTCACTTCGGTTGAACACAAAAAAACACCCTAAATGTATTCTAATCCCGTTTTTATCATTATCTACATCTAGGGGACATTCCATTGCACCATCCTAGAATGGTTAGAAGTGGTTCTGAACTCGTTAAGGGTGCCATTTTGATGCTACAAAAATCGCCAAAAATGCATTTTTTTCACTTCGGTTGAACCACAAAAAAACACCCTAAATGTATTCTAATCCCGTTTTTATCATTATCTACATCTAGGGGACATTCCATTGCACCATCCTAGAATGGTTAGAAGTGGTTCTGAACTCGTTAAGGGTGTCATTTTGATGCTACAAAAATCGCCAAAAATGCATTTTTTTCACTTCGGTTGAACCACAAAAAACACCCTAAATGTATTCTAATCCCGTTAGAAGTGGTTCTGAACTCATTAAGGGTGCCATTTTGATGCTACAAAAATCGCCAAAAATGCATTTTTTTCACTTCGGTTGAACCACAAAAAAACACCCTAAATGTATTCTAATCCCGTTTTTATCATTATCTACATCTAGGGGACATTCCATTGCACCATCCTAGAATGGTTAGAAGTGGTTCTGAACTCGTTAAGGGTGCCATTTTGATGCTACAAAAATCGCCAAAAATGCATTTTTTTCACTTCGGTTGAACCACAAAAAAACACCCTAAATGTATTCTAATCCCGTTTTTATCATTATCTACATCTAGGGGACATTCCATTGCACAATCCTAGAATGGTTAGAAGTGGTTCTGAACTCGTTAAGGGTGCCATTTTGATGCTACAAAAATCGCCAAAAATGCATTTTTTTCACTTCGGTTGAACCACAAAAAAACACCCTAAATGTATTCTAATCCCGTTTTTTATCATTATCTACATCTAGGGGACATTCCATTGCACCATCCTAGAATGGTTAGAAGTGGTTCTGAACTCGTTAAGGGTGCCATTTTGATGCTACAAAAATCGCCAAAAATGCATTTTTTTCACTTCGGTTGAACCACAAAAAAACACCCTAAATGTATTCTAATCCCGTTTTTATCATTATCTACATCTAGGGGACATTCCATTGCACCATCCTAGAATGGTTAGAAGTGGTTCTGAACTCGTTAAGGGTGCCATTTTGATGCTACAAAAATCGCCAAAAATGCATTTTTTTCACTTCGGTTGAACCACAAAAAAACACCCTAAATGTATTCTAATCCCGTTAGAAGTGGTTCTGAACTCATTAAGGGTGCCATTTTGATGCTACAAAAATCGCCAAAAATGCATTTTTTTCACTTCGGTTGAACCACAAAAAAACACCCTAAATGTATTCTAATCCCGTTTTATCATTATCTACATCTAGGGGACATTCCATTGCACCATCCTAGAATGGTTAGAAGTGGTTCTGAACTCGTTAAGGGTGCCATTTTGATGCTACAAAAATCGCCAAAAATGCATTTTTTTCACTTCGGTTGAACCACAAAAAAACACCCTAAATGTATTCTAATCCCGTTTTTATCATTATCTACATCTAGGGGACATTCCATTGCACAATCCTAGAATGGTTAGAAGTGGTTCTGAACTCGTTAAGGTGCCATTTTGATGCTACAAAAATCGCCAAAAATGCATTTTTTTCACTTCGGTTGAACCACAAAAAAACACCCTAAATGTATTCTAATCCCGTTTTTATCATTATCTACATCTAGAGGACATTCCATTGCACCATCCTAGAATGGTTAGAAGTGGTTCTGAACTCGTTAAGGGTGCCATTTTGATGCTACAAAAATCGCCAAAAATGCATTTTTTTCACTTCGGTTGAACCACAAAAAAACACCCTAAATGTATTCTAATCCCGTTAGAAGTGGTTCTGAACTCATTAAGGGTGCCATTTTGATGCTACAAAAATCGCCAAAAATGCATTTTTTTCACTTCGGTTGAACCACAAAAAAACACCCTAAATGTATTCTAATCCCGTTTTTATCATTATCTACATCTAGGGGACATTCCATTGCACCCATCCTAGAATGGTTAGAAGTGGTTCTGAACTCGTTAAGGGTGCCATTTTGATGCTACAAAAATCGCCAAAAATGCATTTTTTTCACTTCGGTTGAACCACAAAAAAACACCCTAAATGTATTCTAATCCCGTTTTTATCATTATCTACATCTAGGGGACATTCCATTGCACAATCCTAGAATGGTTAGGGTGCCATTTTGATGCTACAAAAATCGCCAAAAATGCATTTTTTTCACTTCGGTTGAACCACAAAAAAACACCCTAAATGTATTCTAATCCCGTTTTTATCATTATCTACATCTAGGGGACATTCCATTGCACCATCCTAGAATGGTTAGAAGTGGTTCTGAACTCGTTAAGGGTGCCATTTTGATGCTACAAAAATCGCCAAAAATGCATTTTTTTCACTTCGGTTGAACCACAAAAAAACACCCTAAATGTATTCTAATCCCGTTAGAAGTGGTTCTGAACTCATTAAGGGTGCCATTTTGATGCTACAAAAATCGCCAAAAATGCATTTTTTTCACTTCGGTTGAACCACAAAAAAACACCCTAAATGTATTCTAATCCCGTTTTTATCATTATCTACATCTAGGGGACATTCCATTGCACCATCCTAGAATGGTTAGAAGTGGTTCTGAACTCGTTAAGGGTGCCATTTTGATGCTACAAAAATCGCCAAAAATGCATTTTTTTCACTTCGGTTGAACCACAAAAAAACACCCTAAATGTATTCTAATCCCGTTTTTATCATTATCTACATCTAGGGGACATTCCATTGCACAATCCTAGAATGGTTAGAAGTGGTTCTGAACTCGTTAAGGGTGCCATTTTGATGCTACAAAAATCGCCAAAAATGCATTTTTTTCACTTCGGTTGAACCACAAAAAAACACCCTAAATGTATTCTAATCCCGTTTTTATCATTATCTACATCTAGGGGACATTCCATTGCACCATCCTAGAATGGTTAGAAAGTGGTTCTGAACTCGTTAAGGGTGCCATTTTGATGCTACAAAAATCGCCAAAAATGCATTTTTTTCACTTCGGTTGAACCACAAAAAAACACCCTAAATGTATTCTAATCCCGTTTTTATCATTATCTACATCTAGGGGACATTCCATTGCACCATCCTAGAATGGTTAGAAGTGGTTCTGAACTCGTTAAGGGTGCCATTTTGATGCTACAAAAATCGCCAAAAATGCATTTTTTTCACTTCGGTTGAACCACAAAAAAACACCCTAAATGTATTCTAATCCCGTTAGAAGTGGTTCTGAACTCATTAAGGGTGCCATTTTGATGCTACAAAAATCGCCAAAAATGCATTTTTTTCACTTCGGTTGAACCACAAAAAACACCCTAAATGTATTCTAATCCCGTTTTTTATCATTATCTACATCTAGGGGACATTCCATTGCACCATCCTAGAATGGTTAGAAGTGGTTCTGAACTCGTTAAGGGTGCCATTTTGATGCTACAAAAATCGCCAAAAATGCATTTTTTTCACTTCGGTTGAACCACAAAAAAACACCCTAAATGTATTCTAATCCCGTTTTTATCATTATCTACATCTAGGGGACATTCCATTGCACAATCCTAGAATGGTTAGAAGTGGTTCTGAACTCGTTAAGGGTGCCATTTTGATGCTACAAAAATCGCCAAAAATGCATTTTTTTTCACTTCGGTTGAACCACAAAAAAACACCCTAAATGTATTCTAATCCCGTTTTTATCATTATCTACATCTAGGGGACATTCCATTGCACCATCCTAGAATGGTTAGAAGTGGTTCTGAACTCGTTAAGGGTGCCATTTTGATGCTACAAAAATCGCCAAAAATTTTTTCACTTCGGTTGAACCACAAAAAAAACACCCTAAATGTATTCTAATCCCCCGGTTAGAAGTGGTTCTGAACTCATTAAGGGTGCCATTTTGATGCTACAAAAATCGCCAAAAATGCATTTTTTTCACTTCGGTTGAACCACAAAAAAACACCCTAAATGTATTCTAATCCCGTTTTTATCATTATCTACATCTAGGGGACATTCCATTGCACCATCCTAGAATGGTTAGAAGTGGTTCTGAACTCGTTAAGGGTGCCATTTTGATGCTACAAAAATCGCCAAAAATGCATTTTTTTCACTTCGGTTGAACCACAAAAAAACACCCTAAATGTATTCTAATCCCGTTTTTATCATTATCTACATCTAGGGGACATTCCATTGCACAATCCTAGAATGGTTAGAAGTGGTTCTGAACTCGTTAAGGGTGCCATTTTGATGCTACAAAAATCGCCAAAAATGCATTTTTTTCACTTCGGTTGAACCACAAAAAAACACCCTAAATGTATTCTAATCCCGTTTTTATCATTATCTACATCTAGGGGACATTCCATTGCACCATCCTAGAATGGTTAGAAGTGGTTCTGAACTCGTTAAGGGTGCCATTTTGATGCTACAAAAATCGCCAAAAATGCATTTTTTTCACTTCGGTTGAACCACAAAAAAACACCCTAAATGTATTCTAATCCCGTTTTTATCATTATCTACATCTAGGGGACATTCCATTGCACCATCCTAGAATGGTTTTGAAGTGGTTCTGAACTCGTTAAGGGTGCCATTTTGATGCTACAAAAATCGCCAAAAATGCATTTTTTTCACTTCGGTTGAACCACAAAAAAACACCCTAAATGTATTCTAATCCCGTTAGAAGTGGTTCTGAACTCATTAAGGGTGCCATTTTGATGCTACAAAAATCGCCAAAAATGCATTTTTTCACTTCGGTTGAACCACAAAAAAACACCCTAAATGTATTCTAATCCCGTTTTTATCATTATCTACATCTAGGGGACATTCCATTGCACCATCCTAGAATGGTTAGAAGTGGTTCTGAACTCGTTAAGGGTGCCATTTTGATGCTACAAAAATCGCCAAAAATGCATTTTTTTCACTTCGGTTGAACCACAAAAAAACACCCTAAATGTATTCTAATCCCGTTTTTATCATTATCTACATCTAGGGGACATTCCATTGCACAATCCTAGAATGGTTAGGGTGCCATTTTGATGCTACAAAAATCGCCAAAAATGCATTTTTTTCACTTCGGTTGAACCACAAAAAAACACCCTAAATGTATTCTAATCCCGTTTTTATCATTATCTACATCTAGGGGACATTCCATTGCACCATCCTAGAATGGTTAGAAGTGGTTCTGAACTCGTTAAGGGTGCCATTTTGATGCTACAAAAATCGCCAAAAATGCATTTTTTTCACTTCGGTTGAACCACAAAAAAACACCCTAAATGTATTCTAATCCCGTTAGAAGTGGTTCTGAACTCATTAAGGGTGCCATTTTGATGCTACAAAAATCGCCAAAAATGCATTTTTTTCACTTCGGTTGAACCACAAAAAAACACCCTAAATGTATTCTAATCCCGTTTTTATCATTATCTACATCTAGGGGACATTCCATTGCACCATCCTAGAATGGTTAGAAGTGGTTCTGAACTCGTTAAGGGTGCCATTTTGATGCTACAAAAATCGCCAAAAATGCATTTTTTTCACTTCGGTTGAACCACAAAAAAACACCCTAAATGTATTCTAATCCCGTTTTTATCATTATCTACATCTAGGGGACATTCCATTGCACAATCCTAGAATGGTTAGAAGTGGTTCTGAACTCGTTAAGGGTGCCATTTTGATGCTACAAAAATCGCCAAAAATGCATTTTTTTCACTTCGGTTGAACCACAAAAAAACACCCTAAATGTATTCTAATCCCGTTTTTATCATTATCTACATCTAGGGGACATTCCATTGCACCATCCTAGAATGGTTAGAAGTGGTTCTGAACTCGTTAAGGGTGCCATTTTGATGCTACAAAAATCGCCAAAAATGCATTTTTTTCACTTCGGTTGAACCACAAAAAAACACCCTAAATGTATTCTAATCCCGTTTTTATCATTATCTACATCTAGGGGACATTCCATTGCACCATCCTAGAATGGTTAGAAGTGGTTCTGAACTCGTTAAGGGTGCCATTTTGATGCTACAAAAATCGCCAAAAATGCATTTTTTTCACTTCGGTTGAACCACAAAAAAACACCCTAAATGTATTCTAATCCCGTTAGAAGTGGTTCTGAACTCATTAAGGGTGCCATTTTGATGCTACAAAAATCGCCAAAAATGCATTTTTTTCACTTCGGTTGAACCACAAAAAAACACCCTAAATGTATTCTAATCCCGTTTTTATCATTATCTACATCTAGGGGACATTCCATTGCACCATCCTAGAATGGTTAGAAGTGGTTCTGAACTCGTTAAGGGTGCCATTTTGATGCTACAAAAATCGCCAAAAATGCATTTTTTTCACTTCGGTTGAACCACAAAAAAACACCCTAAATGTATTCTAATCCCGTTTTTATCATTATCTACATCTAGGGGACATTCCATTGCACAATCCTAGAATGGTTAGAAGTGGTTCTGAACTCGTTAAGGGTGCCATTTTGATGCTACAAAAATCGCCAAAAATGCATTTTTTTCACTTCGGTTGAACCACAAAAAAACACCCTAAATGTATTCTAATCCCGTTTTTATCATTATCTACATCTAGGGGACATTCCATTGCACCATCCTAGAATGGTTAGAAGTGGTTCTGAACTCGTTAAGGGTGCCATTTTGATGCTACAAAAATCGCCAAAAATGCATTTTTTTCACTTCGGTTGAACCACAAAAAAACACCCTAAATGTATTCTAATCCCGTTAGAAGTGGTTCTGAACTCATTAAGGGTGCCATTTTGATGCTACAAAAATCGCCAAAAATGCATTTTTTTCACTTCGGTTGAACCACAAAAAAACACCCTAAATGTATTCTAATCCCGTTTTTATCATTATCTACATCTAGGGGACATTCCATTGCACCATCCTAGAATGGTTAGAAGTGGTTCTGAACTCGTTAAGGGTGCCATTTTGATGCTACAAAAATCGCCAAAAATGCATTTTTTTCACTTCGGTTGAACCACAAAAAAACACCCTAAATGTATTCTAATCCCGTTTTTATCATTATCTACATCTAGGGGACATTCCATTGCACAATCCTAGAATGGTTAGGGTGCCATTTTGATGCTACAAAAATCGCCAAAAATGCATTTTTTTCACTTCGGTTGAACCACAAAAAAACACCCTAAATGTATTCTAATCCCGTTTTTATCATTATCTACATCTAGGGGACATTCCATTGCACCATCCTAGAATGGTTAGAAGTGGTTCTGAACTCGTTAAGGGTGCCATTTTGATGCTACAAAAATCGCCAAAAATGCATTTTTTTCACTTCGGTTGAACCACAAAAAAACACCCTAAATGTATTCTAATCCCGTTAGAAGTGGTTCTGAACTCATTAAGGGTGCCATTTTGATGCTACAAAAATCGCCAAAAATGCATTTTTTTCACTTCGGTTGAACCACAAAAAAACACCCTAAATGTATTCTAATCCCGTTTTTATCATTATCTACATCTAGGGGACATTCCATTGCACCATCCTAGAATGGTTAGAAGTGGTTCTGAACTCGTTAAGGGTGCCATTTTGATGCTACAAAAATCGCCAAAAATGCATTTTTTTCACTTCGGTTGAACCACAAAAAAACACCCTAAATGTATTCTAATCCCGTTTTTATCATTATCTACATCTAGGGGACATTCCATTGCACAATCCTAGAATGGTTAGAAGTGGTTCTGAACTCGTTAAGGGTGCCATTTTGATGCTACAAAAATCGCCAAAAATGCATTTTTTTCACTTCGGTTGAACCACAAAAAAACACCCTAAATGTATTCTAATCCCGTTTTTATCATTATCTACATCTAGGGGACATTCCATTGCACCATCCTAGAATGGTTAGAAGTGGTTCTGAACTCGTTAAGGGTGCCA
This sequence comes from Ochlerotatus camptorhynchus, assembly GCF_037179485.1. Taxonomy (NCBI): domain Eukaryota; kingdom Metazoa; phylum Arthropoda; class Insecta; order Diptera; family Culicidae; genus Ochlerotatus; species Ochlerotatus camptorhynchus. The sequence goes on from NW_027041446.1 coordinate 9,657, forward strand.
TTTTGATGCTACAAAAATCGCCAAAAATGCATTTTTTTCACTTCGGTTGAACCACAAAAAAACACCCTAAATGTATTCTAATCCCGTTTTTATCATTATCTACATCTAGGGGACATTCCATTGCACCATCCTAGAATGGTTAGAAGTGGTTCTGAACTCGTTAAGGGTGCCATTTTGATGCTACAAAAATCGCCAAAAATGCATTTTTTTCACTTCGGTTGAACCACAAAAAAACACCCTAAATGTATTCTAATCCCGTTAGAAGTGGTTCTGAACTCATTAAGGGTGCCATTTTGATGCTACAAAAATCGCCAAAAATGCATTTTTTTCACTTCGGTTGAACCACAAAAAAACACCCTAAATGTATTCTAATCCCGTTTTTATCATTATCTACATCTAGGGGACATTCCATTGCACCATCCTAGAATGGTTAGAAGTGGTTCTGAACTCGTTAAGGGTGCCATTTTGATGCTACAAAAATCGCCAAAAATGCATTTTTTTCACTTCGGTTGAACCACAAAAAAACACCCTAAATGTATTCTAATCCCGTTTTTATCATTATCTACATCTAGGGGACATTCCATTACACAATCCTAGAATGGTTAGGGTGCCATTTTGATGCTACAAAAATCGCCAAAAATGCATTTTTTTTCACTTCGGTTGAACCACAAAAAAACACCCTAAATGTATTCTAATCCCGTTTTTATCATTATCTACATCTAGGGGACATTCCATTGCACCATCCTAGAATGGTTAGAAGTGGTTCTGAACTCGTTAAGGGTGCCATTTTGATGCTACAAAAATCGCCAAAAATGCATTTTTTTCACTTCGGTTGAACCACAAAAAAACACCCTAAATGTATTCTAATCCCGTTAGAAGTGGTTCTGAACTCATTAAGGGTGCCATTTTGATGCTACAAAAATCGCCAAAAATGCATTTTTTCACTTCGGTTGAACCACAAAAAAACACCCTAAATGTATTCTAATCCCGTTTTTATCATTATCTACATCTAGGGGACATTCCATTGCACCATCCTAGAATGGTTAGAAGTGGTTCTGAACTCGTTAAGGGTGCCATTTTGATGCTACAAAAATCGCCAAAAATGCATTTTTTTCACTTCGGTTGAACCACAAAAAAACACCCTAAATGTATTCTAATCCCGTTTTTATCATTATCTACATCTAGGGGACATTCCATTGCACAATCCTAGAATGGTTAGAAGTGGTTCTGAACTCGTTAAGGGTGCCATTTTGATGCTACAAAAATCGCCAAAAATGCATTTTTTTCACTTCGGTTGAACCACAAAAAAACACCCTAAATGTATTCTAATCCCGTTTTTATCATTATCTACATCTAGGGGACATTCCATTGCACCATCCTAGAATGGTTAGAAGTGGTTCTGAACTCGTTAAGGGTGCCATTTTGATGCTACAAAATCGCCAAAAATGCATTTTTTTTCACTTCGGTTGAACCACAAAAAAACACCCTAAATGTATTCTAATCCCGTTTTTATCATTATCTACATCTAGGGGACATTCCATTGCACCATCCTAGAATGGTTAGAAGTGGTTCTGAACTCGTTAAGGGTGCCATTTTGATGCTACAAAAATCGCCAAAAATGCATTTTTTTCACTTCGGTTGAACCACAAAAAAACACCCTAAATGTATTCTAATCCCGTTAGAAGTGGTTCTGAACTCATTAAGGGTGCCATTTTGATGCTACAAAAATCGCCAAAAATGCATTTTTTTCACTTCGGTTGAACCACAAAAAAACACCCTAAATGTATTCTAATCCCGTTTTTATCATTATCTACATCTAGGGGACATTCCATTGCACCATCCTAGAATGGTTAGAAGTGGTTCTGAACTCGTTAAGGGTGCCATTTTGATGCTACAAAAATCGCCAAAAATGCATTTTTTTCACTTCGGTTGAACCACAAAAAAACACCCTAAATGTATTCTAATCCCGTTTTTATCATTATCTACATCTAGGGGACATTCCATTGCACAATCCTAGAATGGTTAGGGTGCCATTTTGATGCTACAAAAATCGCCAAAAATGCATTTTTTTCACTTCGGTTGAACCACAAAAAAACACCCTAAATGTATTCTAATCCCGTTTTTATCATTATCTACATCTAGGGGACATTCCATTGCACCATCCTAGAATGGTTAGAAGTGGTTCTGAACTCGTTAAGGGTGCCATTTTGATGCTACAAAAATCGCCAAAAATGCATTTTTTTCACTTCGGTTGAACCACAAAAAAACACCCTAAATGTATTCTAATCCCGTTAGAAGTGGTTCTGAACTCATTAAGGGTGCCATTTTGATGCTACAAAAATCGCCAAAAATGCATTTTTTTCACTTCGGTTGAACCACAAAAAAACACCCTAAATGTATTCTAATCCCGTTTTATCATTATCTACATCTAGGGGACATTCCATTGCACCATCCTAGAATGGTTAGAAGTGGTTCTGAACTCGTTAAGGGTGCCATTTTGATGCTACAAAAATCGCCAAAAATGCATTTTTTTCACTTCGGTTGAACCACAAAAAAACACCCTAAATGTATTCTAATCCCGTTTTTATCATTATCTACATCTAGGGGACATTCCATTGCACAATCCTAGAATGGTTAGAAGTGGTTCTGAACTCGTTAAGGGTGCCATTTTGATGCTACAAAAATCGCCAAAAATGCATTTTTTTCACTTCGGTTGAACCACAAAAAAACACCCTAAATGTATTCTAATCCCGTTTTTATCATTATCTACATCTAGGGGACATTCCATTGCACCATCCTAGAATGGTTAGAAGTGGTTCTGAACTCGTTAAGGGTGCCATTTTGATGCTACAAAAATCGCCAAAAATGCATTTTTTTCACTTCGGTTGAACCACAAAAAAACACCCTAAATGTATTCTAATCCCGTTTTTATCATTATCTACATCTAGGGGACATTCCATTGCACCATCCTAGAATGGTTAGAAGTGGTTCTGAACTCGTTAAGGGTGCCATTTTGATGCTACAAAAATCGCCAAAAATGCATTTTTTTCACTTCGGTTGAACCACAAAAAAACACCCTAAATGTATTCTAATCCCGTTAGAAGTGGTTCTGAACTCATTAAGGGTGCCATTTTGATGCTACAAAAATCGCCAAAAATGCATTTTTTTCACTTCGGTTGAACCACAAAAAAACACCCTAAATGTATTCTAATCCCGTTTTTATCATTATCTACATCTAGGGGACATTCCATTGCACCATCCTAGAATAGTTAGAAGTGGTTCTGAACTCGTTAAGGGTGCCATTTTGATGCTACAAAAATCGCCAAAAATGCATTTTTTTCACTTCGGTTGAACCACAAAAAAACACCCTAAATGTATTCTAATCCCGTTTTTATCATTATCTACATCTAGGGGACATTCCATTGCACAATCCTAGAATGGTTAGAAGTGGTTCTGAACTCGTTAAGGGTGCCATTTTGATGCTACAAAAATCGCCAAAAATGCATTTTTTTCACTTCGGTTGAACCACAAAAAAACACCCTAAATGTATTCTAATCCCGTTTTTATCATTATCTACATCTAGGGGACATTCCATTGCACCATCCTAGAATGGTTAGAAGTGGTTCTGAACTCGTTAAGGGTGCCATTTTGATGCTACAAAAATCGCCAAAAATGCATTTTTTTCACTTCGGTTGAACCACAAAAAAACACCCTAAATGTATTCTAATCCCGTTTTTATCATTATCTACATCTAGGGGACATTCCATTGCACAATCCTAGAATGGTTAGAAGTGGTTCTGAACTCGTTAAGGGTGCCATTTTGATGCTACAAAAATCGCCAAAAATGCATTTTTTTCACTTCGGTTGAACCACAAAAAAACACCCTAAATGTATTCTAATCCCGTTTTTATCATTATCTACATCTAGGGGACATTCCATTGCACCATCCTAGAATGGTTAGAAGTGGTTCTGAACTCGTTAAGGGTGCCATTTTGATGCTACAAAAATCGCCAAAAATGCATTTTTTTCACTTCGGTTGAACCACAAAAAAACACCCTAAATGTATTCTAATCCCGTTTTTATCATTATTTACATCTAGGGGACATTCCATTGCACCATCCTAGAATGGTTAGAAGTGGTTCTGAACTCGTTAAGGGTGCCATTTTGATGCTACAAAAATCGCCAAAAATGCATTTTTTTCACTTCGGTTGAACCACAAAAAAACACCCTAAATGTATTCTAATCCCGTTAGAAGTGGTTCTGAACTCATTAAGGGTGCCATTTTGATGCTACAAAAATCGCCAAAAATGCATTTTTTTCACTTCGGTTGAACCACAAAAAAACACCCTAAATGTATTCTAATCCCGTTTTTATCATTATCTACATCTAGGGGACATTCCATTGCACCATCCTAGAATGGTTAGAAGTGGTTCTGAACTCGTTAAGGGTGCCATTTTGATGCTACAAAAATCGCCAAAAATGCATTTTTTTCACTTCGGTTGAACCACAAAAAAACACCCTAAATGTATTCTAATCCCGTTTTTATCATTATCTACATCTAGGGGACATTCCATTGCACAATCCTAGAATGGTTAGGGTGCCATTTTGATGCTACAAAAATCGCCAAAAATGCATTTTTTTCACTTCGGTTGAACCACAAAAAAACACCCTAAATGTATTCTAATCCCGTTTTTATCATTATCTACATCTAGGGGACATTCCATTGCACCATCCTAGAATGGTTAGAAGTGGTTCTGAACTCGTTAAGGGTGCCATTTTGATGCTACAAAAATCGCCAAAAATGCATTTTTTTCACTTCGGTTGAACCACAAAAAAACACCCTAAATGTATTCTAATCCCGTTAGAAGTGGTTCTGAACTCATTAAGGGTGCCATTTTGATGCTACAAAAATCGCCAAAAATGCATTTTTTTCACTTCGGTTGAACCACAAAAAAACACCCTAAATGTATTCTAATCCCGTTTTTATCATTATCTACATCTAGGGGACATTCCATTGCACCATCCTAGAATGGTTAGAAGTGGTTCTGAACTCGTTAAGGGTGCCATTTTGATGCTACAAAAATCGCCAAAAATGCATTTTTTTCACTTCGGTTGAACCACAAAAAAACACCCTAAATGTATTCTAATCCCGTTTTTATCATTATCTACATCTAGGGGACATTCCATTGCACCATCCTAGAATGGTTAGAAGTGGTTCTGAACTCGTTAAGGGTGCCATTTTGATGCTACAAAAATCGCCAAAAATGCATTTTTTTCACTTCGGTTGAACCACAAAAAAACACCCTAAATGTATTCTAATCCCGTTTTTATCATTATCTACATCTAGGGGACATTCCATTGCACCATCCTAGAATGGTTAGAAGTGGTTCTGAACTCGTTAAGGGTGCCATTTTGATGCTACAAAAATCGCCAAAAATGCATTTTTTTCACTTCGGTTGAACCACAAAAAAACACCCTAAATGTATTCTAATCCCGTTAGAAGTGGTTCTGAACTCATTAAGGGTGCCATTTTGATGCTACAAAAATCGCCAAAAATGCATTTTTTTCACTTCGGTTGAACCACAAAAAAACACCCTAAATGTATTCTAATCCCGTTTTTATCATTATCTACATCTAGGGGACATTCCATTGCACCATCCTAGAATGGTTAGAAGTGGTTCTGAACTCGTTAAGGGTGCCATTTTGATGCTACAAAAATCGCCAAAAATGCATTTTTTTCACTTCGGTTGAACCACAAAAAAACACCCTAAATGTATTCTAATCCCGTTTTTATCATTATCTACATCTAGGGGACATTCCATTGCACCATCCTAGAATGGTTAGAAGTGGTTCTGAACTCGTTAAGGGTGCCATTTTGATGCTACAAAAATCGCCAAAAATGCATTTTTTTCACTTCGGTTGAACCACAAAAAAACACCCTAAATGTATTCTAATCCCGTTAGAAGTGGTTCTGAACTCATTAAGGGTGCCATTTTGATGCTACAAAAATCGCCAAAAATGCATTTTTTTCACTTCGGTTGAACCACAAAAAAACACCCTAAATGTATTCTAATCCCGTTTTTATCATTATCTACATCTAGGGGACATTCCATTGCACCATCCTAGAATGGTTAGAAGTGGTTCTGAACTCGTTAAGGGTGCCATTTTGATGCTACAAAAATCGCCAAAAATGCATTTTTTTCACTTCGGTTGAACCACAAAAAAACACCCTAAATGTATTCTAATCCCGTTTTTATCATTATCTACATCTAGGGGACATTCCATTGCACCATCCTAGAATGGTTAGAAGTGGTTCTGAACTCGTTAAGGGTGCCATTTTGATGCTACAAAAATCGCCAAAAATGCATTTTTTTCACTTCGGTTGAACCACAAAAAAACACCCTAAATGTATTCTAATCCCGTTTTTATCATTATCTACATCTAGGGGACATTCCATTGCACCATCCTAGAATGGTTAGAAGTGGTTCTGAACTCGTTAAGGGTGCCATTTTGATGCTACAAAAATCGCCAAAAATGCATTTTTTTCACTTCGGTTGAACCACAAAAAAACACCCTAAATGTATTCTAATCCCGTTAGAAGTGGTTCTGAACTCATTAAGGGTGCCATTTTGATGCTACAAAAATCGCCAAAAATGCATTTTTTTCACTTCGGTTGAACCACAAAAAAACACCCTAAATGTATTCTAATCCCGTTTTTATCATTATCTACATCTAGGGGACATTCCATTGCACCATCCTAGAATGGTTAGAAGTGGTTCTGAACTCGTTAAGGGTGCCATTTTGATGCTACAAAAATCGCCAAAAATGCATTTTTTTCACTTCGGTTGAACCACAAAAAAACACCCTAAATGTATTCTAATCCCATTTTTATCATTATCTACATCTAGGAGACATTCCATTGCACCATCCTAGAATGGTTAGAAGTGGTTCTGAACTCGTTAAGGGTGCCATTTTGATGCTACAAAAATCGCCAAAAATGCATTTTTTTCACTTCGGTTGAACCACAAAAAAACACCCTAAATGTATTCTAATCCCGTTAGAAGTGGTTCTGAACTCATTAAGGGTGCCATTTTGATGCTACAAAAATCGCCAAAAATGCATTTTTTTCACTTCGGTTGAACCACAAAAAAACACCCTAAATGTATTCTAATCCCGTTTTTATCATTATCTACATCTAGGGGACATTCCATTGCACCATCCTAGAATGGTTAGAAGTGGTTCTGAACTCGTTAAGGGTGCCATTTTGATGCTACAAAAATCGCCAAAAATGCATTTTTTTCACTTCGGTTGAACCACAAAAAAACACCCTAAATGTATTCTAATCCCGTTTTTATCATTATCTACATCTAGGGGACATTCCATTGCACCATCCTAGAATGGTTAGAAGTGGTTCTGAACTCGTTAAGGGTGCCATTTTGATGCTACAAAAATCGCCAAAAATGCATTTTTTTCACTTCGGTTGAACCACAAAAAAACACCCTAAATGTATTCTAATCCCGTTTTTATCATTATCTACATCTAGGGGACATTCCATTGCACCATCCTAGAATGGTTAGAAGTGGTTCTGAACTCGTTAAGGGTGCCATTTTGATGCTACAAAAATCGCCAAAAATGCATTTTTTTCACTTCGGTTGAACCACAAAAAAACACCCTAAATGTATTCTAATCCCGTTAGAAGTGGTTCTGAACTCATTAAGGGTGCCATTTTGATGCTACAAAAATCGCCAAAAATGCATTTTTTTCACTTCGGTTGAACCACAAAAAAACACCCTAAATGTATTCTAATCCCGTTTTTATCATTATCTACATCTAGGGGACATTCCATTGCACCATCCTAGAATGGTTAGAAGTGGTTCTGAACTCGTTAAGGGTGCCATTTTGATGCTACAAAAATCGCCAAAAATGCATTTTTTTCACTTCGGTTGAACCACAAAAAAACACCCTAAATGTATTCTAATCCCGTTTTTATCATTATCTACATCTAGGGGACATTCCATTGCACCATCCTAGAATGGTTAGAAGTGGTTCTGAACTCGTTAAGGGTGCCATTTTGATGCTACAAAAATCGCCAAAAATGCATTTTTTTCACTTCGGTTGAACCACAAAAAAACACCCTAAATGTATTCTAATCCCGTTTTTATCATTATCTACATCTAGGGGACATTCCATTGCACCATCCTAGAATGGTTAGAAGTGGTTCTGAACTCGTTAAGGGTGCCATTTTGATGCTACAAAAATCGCCAAAAATGCATTTTTTTCACTTCGGTTGAACCACAAAAAAACACCCTAAATGTATTCTAATCCCGTTTTTATCATTATCTACATCTAGGGGACATTCCATTGCACCATGCTAGAATGGTTAGAAGTGGTTCTGAACTCGTTAAGGGTGCCATTTTGATGCTACAAAAATCGCCAAAAATGCATTTTTTTCACTTCGGTTGAACCACAAAAAAACACCCTAAATGTATTCTAATCCCGTTAGAAGTGGTTCTGAACTCATTAAGGGTGCCATTTTGATGCTACAAAAATCGCCAAAAATGCATTTTTTTCACTTCGGTTGAACCACAAAAAAACACCCTAAATGTATTCTAATCCCGTTTTTATCATTATCTACATCTAGGGGACATTCCATTGCACCATCCTAGAATGGTTAGAAGTGGTTCTGAACTCGTTAAGGGTGCCATTTTGATGCTACAAAAATCGCCAAAAATGCATTTTTTTTCACTTCGGTTGAACCACAAAAAAACACCCTAAATGTATTCTAATCCCGTTTTTATCATTATCTACATCTAGGGGACATTCCATTGCACCATCCTAGAATGGTTAGAAGTGGTTCTGAACTCGTTAAGGGTGCCATTTTGATGCTACAAAAATCGCCAAAAATGCATTTTTTTCTCTTCGGTTGAACCACAAAAAAACACCCTAAATGTATTCTAATCCCGTTTTTATCATTATCTACATCTAGGGGACATTCCATTGCACCATCCTAGAATGGTTAGAAGTGGTTCTGAACTCGTTAAGGGTGCCATTTTGATGCTACAAAAATCGCCAAAAATGCATTTTTTTCACTTCGGTTGAACCACAAAAAAACACCCTAAATGTATTCTAATCCCGTTTTTATCATTATCTACATCTAGGGGACATTCCATTGCACCATCCTAGAATGGTTAGAAGTGGTTCTGAACTCGTTAAGGGTGCCATTTTGATGCTACAAAAATCGCCAAAAATGCATTTTTTTCACTTCGGTTGAACCACAAAAAAACACCCTAAATGTATTCTAATCCCGTTTTTATCATTATCTACATCTAGGGGACATTCCATTGCACCATCCTAGAATGGTTAGAAGTGGTTCTGAACTCGTTAAGGGTGCCATTTTGATGCTACAAAAATCGCCAAAAATGCATTTTTTTCACTTCGGTTGAACCACAAAAAAACACCCTAAATGTATTCTAATCCCGTTTTTATCATTATCTACATCTAGGGGCACATTCCATTGCACCATCCTAGAATGGTTAGAAGTGGTTCTGAACTCGTTAAGGGTGCCATTTTGATGCTACAAAAATCGCCAAAAATGCATTTTTTTCACTTCGGTTGAACCACAAAAAAACACCCTAAATGTATTCTAATCCCGTTTTTATCATTATCTACATCTAGGGGACATTCCATTGCACCATCCTAGAATGGTTAGAAGTGGTTCTGAACTCGTTAAGGGTGCCATTTTGATGCTACAAAAATCGCCAAAAATGCATTTTTTTCACTTCGGTTGAACCACAAAAAAACACCCTAAATGTATTCTAATCCCGTTTTTATCATTATCTACATCTAGGGGACATTCCATTGCACCATCCTAGAATGGTTAGAAGTGGTTCTGAACTCGTTAAGGGTGCCATTTTGATGCTACAAAAATCGCCAAAAATGCATTTTTTTCACTTCGGTTGAACCACAAAAAAACACCCTAAATGTATTCTAATCCCGTTTTTATCATTATCTACATCTAGGGGACATTCCATTGCACCATCCTAGAATGGTTAGAAGTGGTTCTGAACTCGTTAAGGGTGCCATTTTGATGCTACAAAAATCGCCAAAAATGCATTTTTTTCACTTCGGTTGAACCACAAAAAAACACCCTAAATGTATTCTAATCCCGTTTTTATCATTATCTACATCTAGGGGACATTCCATTGCACCATCCTAGAATGGTTAGAAGTGGTTCTGAACTCGTTAAGGGTGCCATTTTGATGCTACAAAAATCGCCAAAAATGCATTTTTTTCACTTCGGTTGAACCACAAAAAAACACCCTAAATGTATTCTAATCCCGTTAGAAGTGGTTCTGAACTCATTAAGGGTGCCATTTTGATGCTACAAAAATCGCCAAAAATGCATTTTTTTCACTTCGGTTGAACCACAAAAAAACACCCTAAATGTATTCTAATCCCGTTTTTATCATTATCTACATCTAGGGGACATTCCATTGCACCATCCTAGAATGGTTAGAAGTGGTTCTGAACTCGTTAAGGGTGCCATTTTGATGCTACAAAAATCGCCAAAAATGCATTTTTTTCACTTCGGTTGAACCACAAAAAAAACACCCTAAATGTATTCTAATCCCGTTAGAAGTGGTTCTGAACTCATTAAGGGTGCCATTTTGATGCTACAAAAATCGCCAAAAATGCATTTTTTTCACTTCGGTTGAACCACAAAAAAACACCCTAAATGTATTCTAATCCCGTTTTTATCATTATCTACATCTAGGGGACATTCCATTGCACCATCCTAGAATGGTTAGAAGTGGTTCTGAACTCGTTAAGGGTGCCATTTTGATGCTACAAAAATCGCCAAAAATGCATTTTTTTCACTTCGGTTGAACCACAAAAAAACACCCTAAATGTATTCTAATCCCGTTTTTATCATTATCTACATCTAGGGGACATTCCATTGCACCATCCTAGAATGGTTAGAAGTGGTTCTGAACTCGTTAAGGGTGCCATTTTGATGCTACAAAAATCGCCAAAAATGCATTTTTTTCACTTCGGTTGAACCACAAAAAAACACCCTAAATGTATTCTAATCCCGTTTTTATCATTATCTACATCTAGGGGACATTCCATTGCACCATCCTAGAATGGTTAGAAGTGGTTCTGAACTCGTTAAGGGTGCCATTTTGATGCTACAAAAATCGCCAAAAATGCATTTTTTTCACTTCGGTTGAACCACAAAAAAACACCCTAAATGTATTCTAATCCCGTTTTTATCATTATCTACATCTAGGGGACATTCCATTGCACCATCCTAGAATGGTTAGAAGTGGTTCTGAACTCGTTAAGGGTGCCATTTTGATGCTACAAAAATCGCCAAAAATGCATTTTTTTCACTTCGGTTGAACCACAAAAAAACACCCTAAATGTATTCTAATCCCGTTTTTATCATTATCTACATCTAGGGGACATTCCATTGCACCATCCTAGAATGGTTAGAAGTGGTTCTGAACTCGTTAAGGGTGCCATTTTGATGCTACAAAAATCGCCAAAAATGCATTTTTTTCACTTCGGTTGAACCACAAAAAAACACCCTAAATGTATTCTAATCCCGTTTTTATCATTATCTACATCTAGGGGACATTCCATTGCACCATCCTAGAATGGTTAGAAGTGGTTCTGAACTCGTTAAGGGTGCCATTTTGATGCTACAAAAATCGCCAAAAATGCATTTTTTTCCACTTCGGTTGAACCACAAAAAAACACCCTAAATGTATTCTAATCCCGTTTTTATCATTATCTACATCTAGGGGACATTCCATTGCACCATCCTAGAATGGTTAGAAGTGGTTCTGAACTCGTTAAGGGTGCCATTTTGATGCTACAAAAATCGCCAAAAATGCATTTTTTTCACTTCGGTTGAACCACAAAAAAACACCCTAAATGTATTCTAATCCCGTTTTTATCATTATCTACATCTAGGGGACATTCCATTGCACCATCCTAGAATGGTTAGAAGTGGTTCTGAACTCGTTAAGGGTGCCATTTTGATGCTACAAAAATCGCCAAAAATGCATTTTTTTCACTTCGGTTGAACCACAAAAAAACACCCTAAATGTATTCTAATCCCGTTAGAAGTGGTTCTGAACTCATTAAGGGTGCCATTTTGATGCTACAAAAATCGCCAAAAATGCATTTTTTTCACTTCGGTTGAACCACAAAAAAACACCCTAAATGTATTCTAATCCCGTTTTTATCATTATCTACATCTAGGGGACATTCCATTGCACCATCCTAGAATGGTTAGAAGTGGTTCTGAACTCGTTAAGGGTGCCATTTTGATGCTACAAAAATCGCCAAAAATGCATTTTTTTCACTTCGGTTGAACCACAAAAAAACACCCTAAATGTATTCTAATCCCGTTAGAAGTGGTTCTGAACTCATTAAGGGTGCCATTTTGATGCTACAAAAATCGCCAAAAATGCATTTTTTTCACTTCGGTTGAACCACAAAAAAACACCCTAAATGTATTCTAATCCCGTTTTTATCATTATCTACATCTAGGGGACATTCCATTGCACCATCCTAGAATGGTTAGAAGTGGTTCTGAACTCGTTAAGGGTGCCATTTTGATGCTACAAAAATCGCCAAAAATGCATTTTTTTCACTTCGGTTGAACCACAAAAAAACACCCTAAATGTATTCTAATCCCGTTTTTATCATTATCTACATCTAGGGGACATTCCATTGCACCATCCTAGAATGGTTAGAAGTGGTTCTGAACTCGTTAAGGGTGCCATTTTGATGCTACAAAAATCGCCAAAAATGCATTTTTTTCACTTCGGTTGAACCACAAAAAAACACCCTAAATGTATTCTAATCCCGTTTTTATCATTATCTACATCTAGGGGACATTCCATTGCACCATCCTAGAATGGTTAGAAGTGGTTCTGAACTCGTTAAGGGTGCCATTTTGATGCTACAAAAATCGCCAAAAATGCATTTTTTTCACTTCGGTTGAACCACAAAAAAACACCCTAAATGTATTCTAATCCCGTTTTTATCATTATCTACATCTAGGGGACATTCCATTGCACCATCCTAGAATGGTTAGAAGTGGTTCTGAACTCGTTAAGGGTGCCATTTTGATGCTACAAAAATCGCCAAAAATGCATTTTTTTCACTTCGGTTGAACCACAAAAAAACACCCTAAATGTATTCTAATCCCGTTTTTATCATTATCTACATCTAGGGGACATTCCATTGCACCATCCTAGAATGGTTAGAAGTGGTTCTGAACTCGTTAAGGGTGCCATTTTGATGCTACAAAAATCGCCAAAAATGCATTTTTTTCACTTCGGTTGAACCACAAAAAAACACCCTAAATGTATTCTAATCCCGTTTTTATCATTATCTACATCTAGGGGACATTCCATTGCACCATCCTAGAATGGTTAGAAGTGGTTCTGAACTCGTTAAGGGTGCCATTTTGATGCTACAAAAATCGCCAAAAATGCATTTTTTTCACTTCGGTTGAACCACAAAAAAACACCCTAAATGTATTCTAATCCCGTTTTTATCATTATCTACATCTAGGGGACATTCCATTGCACCATCCTAGAATGGTTAGAAGTGGTTCTGAACTCGTTAAGGGTGCCATTTTGATGCTACAAAAATCGCCAAAAATGCATTTTTTTCACTTCGGTTGAACCACAAAAAAACACCCTAAATGTATTCTAATCCCGTTTTTATCATTATCTACATCTAGGGGACATTCCATTGCACCATGCTAGAATGGTTAGAAGTGGTTCTGAACTCGTTAAGGGTGCCATTTTGATGCTACAAAAATCGCCAAAAATGCATTTTTTTCACTTCGGTTGAACCACAAAAAAACACCCTAAATGTATTCTAATCCCGTTAGAAGTGGTTCTGAACTCATTAAGGGTGCCATTTTGATGCTACAAAAATCGCCAAAAATGCATTTTTTTCACTTCGGTTGAACCACAAAAAAACACCCTAAATGTATTCTAATCCCGTTTTTATCATTATCTACATCTAGGGGACATTCCATTGCACCATCCTAGAATGGTTAGAAGTGGTTCTGAACTCGTTAAGGGTGCCATTTTGATGCTACAAAAATCGCCAAAAATGCATTTTTTTTCACTTCGGTTGAACCACAAAAAAACACCCTAAATGTATTCTAATCCCGTTTTTATCATTATCTACATCTAGGGGACATTCCATTGCACCATCCTAGAATGGTTAGAAGTGGTTCATTTTTTTCACTTCGGTTGAACCACAAAAAAAC
>NW_027041447.1:0-25000 GCF_037179485.1 Ochlerotatus camptorhynchus
ACCAAGGGGTTGATTAAAGTTTGTGAGTCGAAGAGTCAACTTGATATTTTTATAATTGAAAAGCATACTTATAGAAATAAAGATTATTGCATGCCATTCGACTAAACTTCCAGTAAAAGTTCTGTGTTATGTCCAATGTCCAGATAAAGGTTTTCGTAACCTCAGACAAAAACAAAATCAAATTCTAGGGATTTTTGATAGGGGAAATGTTTGCTTCAGCAATACCTTAACTTCGTCAGGGGGGTAAACAAGGTCTTTGAGAGCTTAATTTTGGCATGTGGATACATTGTGTTTTAGAGCATCTATTGGCCAAATTTGAGTGCTCTAGAACTTTGTTTACCCTGCTGACGATAATACGTTAAGGTATTGCCGAAGCCGACATTTCCCTTGGGTAATTCATTACGAAAATTTTCACTGTAGAAGAGATACAAAACACATCAAGATTGTGGGATTTCAAGATTTTAAAAATAGACAAATTCTTTAGAAAGCAAACTTCATTAAAATGCTACGAAATTCGCAAAACTTCTATAAAGTTTGCCGCACTTGTATTTCTGAAGAGGCCTGGCCCCCTTGTCACCCCCATTAGCTATGCCAATGAAACTTTAGTAATTTTTTATGATTCTAAACTTAGAACAAACTGAACTATTTTGAACTATGAATTTGCTCAATGGAGATTTACGTAAATCCGCACTGAGACCATAAAACGGAAATTATACAGATTATTGTGAGCAAGATTTTTAAAAAGATTTTTTGCGATGAAAATACAGATCTAAATTCGAAAAATGTGGCATCACTGCTTGGTCCTGCAGTAAGCAGGACCAAATCAGCGGCTAAAGGTGGATCACGGCGTGACCACAATAATGATGTAAACCCCCTCCCCCTTTCACAACAACCTCTCCCCCTCCCCCTTCACAACAATCTCTCCCCTCCCTCTACAACCTCTCCTAACCCCCCACCACCACTCATCAACAACCTTTCCTAAACCCCCTCCCCCACCCCTCAAATACCGCTCCTAACAAATCAATATCTATGTGTCGGCCACATACTTACAATATGTACATATAAAAACCATGCGTGACCACACATACTATTCATTTGCGTGTAAATTTCATGTGTACTTCTGAGTGGATTCTGTTTATGTGTGGTCAAATGAAAATCATGTAGAATTTCACATGGATATTTGTCAAGAAAAATGTGTAAATTGTTTTGAGTCAACCATAACCGAAACATTGAAATACTTGAAAATTTTAAGATAAAGTATAATAGTCAAAAATGCATGAAAAACATCAATTTTGTGTGGTTCTACGTCATACTGCGGTCGTGTCTAGGACACAACCCTTTACTTTTTGGTAAGGTCATGTTATGGTTCGTGGATATGCGGGTTAGTGCAGATATCGGGGTAAATTATAAGTACACTGAAACCTCCGTTTACGAAGTCTTTTTACGCAGTATTCAATTTACGTCCCTCTTTTTACGAAGTAAATCCTAAATAACAAGGCTTTTTTTACGAAGTAAATCCCAAATAACGAGTTTTCTTTTTACGAAGTAAATTCCAAATAACGAGTTGTTTTTTGTGATTTTGGGAAACTGGGATATACTGTGAAATACCCCACAATATGGGTCTTGTTGGAATCGGAGTGACGTGTAGGGACCGGTAAGCGGTGTCTGACGCCATTTAGAAATCCAAGATGGCGACTTCTGGTTACATAAAAACTTGGAAATTCTGCCAAATACCCCACAATATGGGTATCTTTGGAATCGGAGTGACGTTTAGGGACCGGAAATCGATGTCTGACGTCACACATCGATTTCCACTCCCTACACGACACTCCGATTCCAAAAATACCCATATTGTGGGGTATTTGACAGAATTTCGAAGTTTTTACGTTACCGGAAGCCGCCATCTTGGATTTCAAAATGGTGTCAGACATCTATTTCCGGTCCCTATACGTCACCCTGATTCCAAAAATACCCATATTGTGGGGTATTCGACAATATTGTCAAAAACCTCTTTTTACGAGTTTTCTTTTTACGAACTAATTCGATTTACGAACCCCCGTTTTGGTTCGTAAATGGAGGTTCCAGTGTATTAGTGCAAGAAAACCTTTGAATTTACCCAAAGTTCTGCACTAATGCCACAAACGAAGTGGCAGACGGAGCGGCTCGAAAACTTTGGTGACTAACCTGCTATTGCAATTTTTCAGTGTACCACATGGCAACACCACTTCTACTGGATTGTACCACATGGCAACACTACTACTGGATTGTACTAGCATTTTCACCAAATTTCCTAGAATGTTTTGGTTCTATCTTTTTCACTCTACTCAAAACTGAAATGCATAAAAATAACGACAAAAATATACACTCTTTGCACACTGTTAAAGAACCATTGTTTATGTACAGCTTTATTCAAATCAAAACAAAAAAACCAACCCATTTGGTGGATGATGGCACAAGCTTTTAAGAAAACCACATTTTTTTAATTAATTTCTTCGCCAGTTAGTCGTCTGTCACTTCGTTTGTGCTAATACTTGTGCAATTCACAAACGTCAGAGAAGTCTATACAAGAATGGTCAGTAGGCTGATTTGACAGCACGTCCCCTCCAGGCTATAGACCTTTTTGACGTTTAATCATCTTTCTCTATCTAGCACACATGGATGAATGGACGGTTTGTTCTCCCACTAATCTGTTTCCCTCTTGCTCGCACTCGTGCGCTTTAAATGGTACAGTAGTGTACGCCGATTAAACAACAATCAATAAGAAACTACCGATTTTAAATTGGCTCACTACTTGACTAGCCTATTGGTCCCAAGCAAACGATTAACGTTTCCATTCTAGTCGAAATTCTACTACTACACACTGTTTGTTTTGATTCGCTATGAAAGTTTGACAGATAAAATGAGAGGTTGGTGGATTTTCCTATGTTTCGAGGGGTGAATCGATTAGCTTGGGACCGAAGAGAGTACCAGAGCTGAGCCAAAAAGTTGAGTACGTTTCTTTGCGACCTTCTTGTCTTAAAGTTACCTCTATGGATCAAACGTCAGAAAGCTCTATAGGGGTGTTTACAGCTGTGTGGATTTGCTAGCGCTAGTGTACTAGCCAACTAGCACGAATTTCAGTTGCTCCTGCTCCTGCTCGGCTGATGCCCTGTTTGCATTATGCTAGTGAGATTTTTTGCTAGCAGCTAGTTCATTAGCACTAGTGAAATAGCATAACTGTAAACACCCCATAAAATTCCCAGGGGCGGGATGTGCAGTCAAATCGGCCTATTGATCATCCATCAATGAGATGTACCGTATGCGTGATAATGTTTGCACCATCGTACAAATAAGGTTCCCGTTTCACCTGTGCATACAATGCCTTGGGTTTCTTTTCATGCACGTAACCTATAGCTCATACCGTAGTTGGCTGTGTATAAAAGAAAATGATTGACTTAGTTTGACAGTTGCACCATGCATGACGAAGTGGAAGCGTATTCGTGATTTTTCCCACGCGCAAATGTCGCAAAAAGACATTTCAATCGCCGTGGGAGTGTCCCGGTGGACCGTCAAAAGGGTTTTAGACCGAGAAAAGAAAGGACAACTATCCGCGAATGTGGCCACAGGTCGTCCGAGGTCAGCTCGGGTTCCGAGGGTTATCGCTGCAATCAAAAGGAAGATTCGGGTGAATCCAGTGCGTTCAATAAGCAAAATGGCAAAGGAACACGGGATCAGTGACTTTACGGCACGGAATATCGTAAAGGAAGATTGCGGAACGAAGTCGAGGGTACGGGGAAAAAAAAACTCACATGATTACCAACCGCATCCGGGAGCTACGAGTCGAACGATGCTAGAAAATCTTGAACTTCCTTAAGCGAAAAAATCCGGTAATCCTGTTCACCGACGAGAGCATGTTTACCGTCGATCCCGTATCAAATTCCAGAACCAACCGGTATATTAGTTCTCTTCCGGTAAAAGACGTGGCCGACGAGCACAAGAACGTGTATCTGACCAAGCATCCTGCTAGCGTTATGGTGTTTGGATTGGTGGCTTCCGATGGCAAAAAAATGGACCCGGTGTTCATTCCAGAAGGCGACAAGGTCAACACGGAGGTCTACATCGGGATTTTAAGTAAGTATGTTCTTCCGTGGATCAAAGAACAGTACGGTCCGAAGCCAAATGTTGTATTTCAACAAGATGGGGCTCCGTGCCACACCTCAAACTGCATTCAGAAGTGGTTGCAGGAACATCTTCCGTTCTGGGCGAAGGATATGTGGCCGCCGTCCAGCCTCGATCTTAATCCGCTGGATTACTCAATATGGCGCGTCATGAAGGCCAAGGCCTGTTCTAAACGCCACCCGAGTACAGCAAGCCTCAGACAAACATTGACCCGTACCTGGAGAGAAATGGATCCAGACTACATTATTAGAACCTGCCGTGCATTCCGGCAGCGTATGGAGGCCGTAACTACAGCAAGGGGAAACTCGATCGATGATTAACACGCATTCGCTAAATATTTAAGGCTCACTAAATTTGTCAAACTCTGTCACACATAACAACAGACGGAGAACGAAAGAGACGACAAATTCACTGGGCCTCACCTGCTTACACTCATGGATTGTCCATATTTGAATTTGGCTCAACAAACCATCGTTGCTTGTTTTTGTTTGGAACCCTGTTATGCGAGCTAGGCGACGATTGTTTGAATTTGACTGTCAGCTCCCCCCCTAGAAAACTCCATCCGCATACAACGGTACCTCTCTGTAGGCTGAAACCGGTGAGTGCTGATCGAGTGGTGGTGATAAACCGACAGAAGTGCTGCTGTGAGGAAATGTGAGAGAGCTTTCGAAGAATTTCTGATTCGGTCGGCCGCGAAAAAGTCACCTTCTACTGCAACGGAGAAGTGGAACTCGTTTTGCGTGTTTTCCGTGCGCAGCACAGAATAACCGATCGGCCGGTAAATCCCAGTTGATTGAAATTGAAATGCTTTTCCCCATGTTGAAGCAAATCGATTGCCGACAATATTCAGCTTTATGTGGTTCTGTAAACAAACTGTTTGTGACCTTAGAGTTGCAGATTTCAGCTTCGAAGGTGACATTCATACCCGGTTTTATTGAGATAAAAGCTGTAACACTTCCAACGCTTACTCGGCATCTGCATTTACAACAGGACACCCTTATCGACCAGCCGGATATTGTCCACAGACCGTTATAATCCCGGCAATCTTTACGATGCGGTTGATTACCCGCAAACAGCTTACCCAATAAAACTGAAATTGAACGACAACGAACGCAAGCTTCACTTTCCTTAGCTCATTCTGCCTCACGTTCACCTGTTTAATCTTACTTTACATACTTACCAGACCTGATAAAAACCTCCTCCACACGTCGATACTGATGATGAACGACCACCAATCGCTCCAGAAATACCCCCAGCAATCGCTATCAAATTTCATAATATCTGAAACTGCTTTATCACCATTTGCGGTCGAGGCCCAATCGGTCAAACTGTCATCCATTGTGTATCAACATATGTACTGGAATTCAATAAACTCGTGCAACGAGAGCTTACCTGGTTACCCCTCGTCCCCACCACCACAGTAGATTTAGGAACCTACAATGCCGCCGGCGAGAAGCACTCGGATCATCTTCTCCAGTTAACCGCGCTGCGTCATCGTCGTCGGTCACTGTCGCTGCCATTATTCAATTTGGAGAGCAGTTTTATCTAATTTCCGGATTGAGTTATCTTGATAACGTTATAATCACCCGCACAGCGTCTCCGAACTGCGAAAAGTGCAAAGTGCGTGGGGACGTGCACTGCCCAACGGTAGGTCCACCTAACCGTCCGGTTGAACCGCTGGTTTTTTCGCATATTCAAATAAGATACTGCCGCTGGTTCACTAGACTAGACGCGGTGGATAGTTGGCAAAGCTACACCGCTATTTCTAAACTACGCAAATTTGAGTAGGATTCACTCATATCGGTCAAAGTGGAAGCCACTCAAAAATGAGTAAACAAGTTGACAAATGGGCAATGCGAGTCAATCGATTGAGCAGCTTCACTTTTGATCGATATGGGTGGATCATACTCAAATTTGGGTAGTTTTCAAATAGCGTGTACGCACCGTCCTGGCAGCGCGGAGTTGTTTGATCAGTTTTGTTTACGCTCGGTATATTTTGATGAGGTAGGTATCGTGAAGTGCTCTTGTTTTATTGCCAGCAGTACCGACATGCTATATGTATATGATTTGAACTAGCTTGTGCCGCAAAAAAAATGGCACTCATTGATGTACAATCTGCGGAATTTATGAGATACTTTGATATTTCCAATAAAATGCTGGTTGAAGGTCATAAATCGACAATGATTCAACAAATGTGCGACGATTAATTTCAACACATCCTTACGCAACAACAATTTAACAGTGCAATTAACAGATAAAATTTCCAACAAGAGCCGAGTTTCGAACTGGGTACTGCGGAGTTTATCGATTTTATTCTGCAAGGCAATGTAAAACGGCTTAAAAAGTTTTCAAGTTTATAACTGTTTTTCTCTTTCCCAATTGATTCCCGCTAAAAACTTTGAGCCAGGAGTGCTCCAGCCCCATGACTCTTTCAAAGTTACTTTATTTGTTTACATATTACGCCAATGTTTTTTTTTTAAATCTTTATTAGGAAGATTTTTAGCTTTTGGCTAGTTCATCTCCGATTACGCCAATGTACATTTTACTGCAATTGAAAACTCAACTGAGTCATAAAATTTGCAATGCTTGATAGATAAGAACAGTAACTGCATTGTTTGGCTCCCGTTTGACATTTCACACTGACTTCCAAGTGACAAGCACATTGAGTGAGCTAGTCCGCAGTACCCAGGTTTCGACTAGAAATACTCAGAGGGAGAGTTGGGCGGAGAAAACAAAATACAATTCGGCAGCAGGGATTTATACCTTAATTATCTTGCAATCCTTGCTAGAAGCTGACTTTTATTTTTGATTCGATTTACGTGCAAAATAATAATTGATTGAATCGCAATATTTTGCACATTTCTTGGTGCCATTAATTCACCAACTAAGATCTTGCCAATAGGCGAATCCAATAGAAACTAAGCGATCGTTTCAGCCTCTGGTGGTGAATAAGCGAACCTTTAAAAGAGTGATGAGGGCTGAAATTTTCACCGTGAAGCATAAGAAGAGGAAAATGTTTTTACCTTTTCTGATTCATTTATCCATCGCAGGTGCTTATAATCATCATCCATATGGAATATTTTGTTTTCTGTGTCGATTTTGCAGTGATCCGGCGGTGCTACCACATATTTTTTGTTAAGAAAAGTGAAGATTTATAAAACTACACTAGCTATAAATCCGTTCAAACATGTGAAAAATAGTAAAATAAGACCCTTCTCGATGGAAACATGCAAGATACCCATAACCTAGGGGCAGATAACTTGCATTAAATGCATTTTCTCAGTGCATTTCTTGCTGTGTTTAGTTCTAAGCAGTGTTGCCAGTATTCCAGATTTATCTGGATTTTCCAGATTTTCAGTCGTCTAGCCAGATACACAGACAGATCACGTTTATATCCAGATTTTTTAAATATGTTCCAGATTTTCCTAGATTTTTAAATGTGTTGCTTTATAAATATCACTGCAATTAATGGACCCTCTAATCAAAAAATAAAAAGCCAAACTTACTACTTTAATTACTAAAGGCCACAACGTTGGACATTATTGCAACATCTTACATGGAATTGTTACAGCATCTTAGCAATTGGTTCCAGAATCATGAAAATTGAAACATTTTCTTACCATTATTGGCTGTAAAAATCTTCATTTTTTTAAAAATATCGAGCCAGGATTTTGTGTGTGTTTTTGTTTTGATTTTGGCTATAATTATTTTTTTTTAATCCTTAATTTATAAAAATCAATATTTAAATATGGAGGATTTTTCCTTATTTTGGAATTTAGAGAACTCGAAAACTGTTCAGGATTGAAAACAATAAATTGAGCTTTGGAAAATTTGAAAGGTTTTTGAATCTAGTACACATTTAGAAATTATCGCCGACTTCGGTAATTTTTACCGAAATCTGAACAGCTGAACTTTTCGGTATAATTTATGCAATTCAATTCAACTGCTTTTCAGCTACTTTGAAACTAAATCTCCATTAAAATGACAAGATTTGATCATTTAAACAAGGTTGAAAATGTTTTGAAATTATTTTCAAATTCAATAGCCTTTAAAATGAAGGTCAAAGTTTTACCGAACGTTCAGCTGTTCTGATTTCGGTAAAATTTACCGAACACGGAAACAAAATCTTAGTGTGTATGTTCGTGATATTCAGTCTGAAGTACTTTAGAATTCTGAATTGCCCTATATTTCAGAATTTTAAGGAAATTCTGAAAATAATTTACAGTGAAGTGTAATTGATTGAAGGGAAGATGGTATAAATTGTCTTTTGCAAACTCTGATGACAATTGCATGGAGATTTTGTGAAAAAAGGAAATGGTTAGAATTTCGGAAGAGAAATCATAGAAAATTCTTAATATGAAACTTAAGGAGAATGTTGATATAAATCGTGAGAATTATTATTATTATTTAGCTTTATTAAGGAAGCTTTCAGCCTTGGGCTGGTTCGCCTCCAAAATCGTGAGAATAATTTCAATGGAGATTAGGTTTTATCAAGTTTTAAGAAATCTGGCAATGTCTGGGAGACTTTCTAGGCTATTTTGGCAAAGTACTTGAGTACTTAGAGTATGCTGAAGAAGATTAGTCGGAGAAGAATGTGATGGTTATTCTGAAGAGCGTACCAAGGAAATTATTAAGAATATTCTAAGGGAAGTTCATAGAGAAAAATTGAGACATTGAGAAATTATTACCAGATTGAGGGAATTGTGAAATTAGAGAGCGATATATAAGAGATTACAAGAGATAATGCTAAGCACGCTTAGAATGTTACTGAAAAAGTTTGGATATTATCAAGATTAGTTTAGGGGAATCCAGAATGCTAGGATAATTCAAATTGAACTCCGTAAATGAAGTAAATTCAGATTAACAAAAAAATTCATGATCTGGGACCCAGGAAAAATATAAATTCCAGAATATAGAATCATTTCAAGATACTGAGACTTCAAAAAGGTTCCTAAGAATCAAGATTCCTAAGACGCTTTTAGACTTTCATTTTATTTACCTAATAATATTATTCTTTGGCATAAAATTATTTGTAATGGTCATGTGGAGTTACCCGTAGTTTAGGTAAACTGTGTGTGAGTACCACGATGTTAGGCTTTGATTCTCACTTCAGCCAGGAGAATTTTAGTTTCAAATAAAATTTCCTACTGGCGAAGACAACATATCTGGCAGAGTTGCCAGTCTTCGCTACTGGTCTGCCGAGTGTTGTAAGTTGTATGATATCAAGAATGAAATTGGAAATCTGATCAATCTCAGAGAAATATTGCAATTATGGTGTTGCATTAAATATTAAAGACTAAATCGACTGTTAGTTTAAAAGATCATCCCATCAAAGTTGCTTGACTCTTTGCTGCTTCAGAATACTAAAAATATTTTCTGCAGTATTTTACCAAAAATTTAAATCAATGTAGAAATGCTGTGTTATGGATATTAAAAGTTTTTGGGAACAATGTGTCAATACTTTTCTTAACTTTTGGATGATTTTAGCAATGCTAACAAGTTGGCTTTATATATTTTTTAAACATGGATTTTATAAACATTATGGTAGTCTTTAATTAAATTCCAGATGATCATACTAACCAATTTTTACGGGAGATTGTCACATCACTTTGATTCCAGTAGCATTATGTTAAAAACAGGATTTTTTTGAGCATTCCAGATTTATCCAGATTTTATATTTAGACTGGTCCAGATTTTTCAGAAAATGACCTGGCAACGCTGGTTCTAAGTGACACCTCCCACCAATACATACATGTATACTAGACTGATGCAAAATTTGACTTTTTCGCTCCACAGTGCTTAAATGGTTTCAAATCGGGTCCTGATTAGCCTCCCAAAGTTACAACTCATTTAGTTAGAAACAGACTTCGCACAAGCCATTTGAAGTTTACATGTAAATTACTATGGGAAATCTCAACTTTTTGTTCATTGTCTTTTAGTGTTTTTCCATATTGAGCTGCGAAACAGCTCAACAGCCATTCTTATAGAAAATTTTCTCAGTTACTACTTTGCTGAAGATTGTTTCTATGTAAAACAAGACAGGGAAAAGTTATTAATTATTTAAGAGATTGGTAAACTTACGACATGATCAAGCAGCTGCTTTGTAGGCAACACTGTATTTTGCAATGTGACATAGTAGCCATGATTTTTGCGTCCTATTCAACGCCCCGGAAACACCAATGTTGCCTGCTGAGCAGTTGATTGAGTATGATAATAAGACATCAGCGCATTGGACCATTGATAACTTTCGATCCTTGCATTTAATCAAAAAGTGATCTTCAGCAAAGTTGTAGCTGGAAAAATTTCCTACAAGTACAGTTGAAAACTTTTGAAGGAACCGATATGGTGAATTATAAGATAGACATGATCAAAAGTCTTGGTTTTACCATAGTAATTCCCATATAAACTTCAAATGGTTTGTGCCATCTCAGTTTCTCACCAAATGGGTTCAAATTTTGATAGGTTAGTCAGGATCCGATTTGGAATAGATTAAGTATTGTGGAGCGAAAATTTCAAATTTTGCATCACTCTAATGTATACATGAAGGGTTTTGTCCTGTTTTGTTGTTCGCTCAAATCCACACTTCTGACTTGAGAAAATATTCCGCAGAAAAAAATCCATCGAAATTTCCGGTGGCAGCATTAAAAATCTCCACCAGAACTGTGCAGAGCCTCCTCCACCGAAGACGCGAGAAGCTCACTGGAACCTCCTTTGGCAGCACCGAAAATCTCCGTCGAAATCTCTCGGAATCCTCTCCGCCGTGAATATTTGAAAACTCCGTCGAAACTCCCCTCGAAAATTCAGATGCTGCCACCGGAGGTTTCCAAAGACTTTCGACGAAGTTTCCAAGCATTGTCGGCGAAAGAGGTTCTGCACGATACCCGGGACGGGACTTGACAATCAAGCTTCTCACTCTTCTTAATGTTTTTGATGAATACCCTTCGGAAAGTTGTGTGTGGTGTTTGACGGAGTTGACCAATGATGCCAGGAATGTAAAATATTTTTCTATTTTAATTTGGATTTTATTCGCAGTTTCTACGGCAGCTTAGCAGCTTGTACATCATTTTTGCTCAACACAATAAAAACAACCATAAACCAACAACAATATCCATGGCTTAAAACAGGCAGTGCACTCGATTTTTCAACTTTCCTTTCGCAAATATTAACAATTAACAACGCCATTGACGTCAACATTGACTCCGGCATCACTGCCAGCCAGATTGACACGATCCCTGTTTCCTTTTTATTCCACGATTGCTACTGTCAAATCGACCAATCAGAAACTGGCTCGGATTTGACAGAAAATCGGCACGAAATCGCTACCCGATTTTCAAGTCCCGTCCCAGCACGATACCAGTGAAGAGATGGGATGCTGCAGACGGAAGCTCCAGGCATTTTCTTAAGTGGACCCTACACGATTGCTTTTATTGACAATAATCGTATTGTCAATACATTCTATATTGACGTCAATACATCGAGATTGACAATATTTCTGAATTCACATCATCAATATTATTGTCAATAACTCCCCTTCGCGTCAATATATTGATGCGTGTGGGGTTTGCTTTACGTTATCGATGGATGAAGTTCCGCATGATTTCGGTGATTTTGAATGCTGCTAGCGGGAGTTCCTGGAAGTTTCAACGGATTTTGTTGCCCCCTCGGCGAATTAAATTTTGCATGATTTCGCACGATTCTAGCAGCTGCCAACGAAGGTTCTAGCAACTTTGTCTTGTTCTGATAAAGGGTTCATCCACCAGAATTACGTTTGACTTGGTTTGACTAAATAAAATAAATTGGGGCTACATTGAGTCTGTTAGTGTTGACAAATAAATATATTACCATTTAAAAAAAATCGAAATTTCGATGGCGTTTTCTTGTGATCATCAGGGTTACCAAAACTATAGATAATTCTGTATTTCTACAAATTTTTCAGAGTTTTTAAAACCAAGAATCTGTATTCACAGATTACAGATTTTTAGGATTTAAACAGATTACACAGATTTTTAAAATATGATCAAACCATTAAAGCAATTAAACTTGAGATGTTTAAGAACAAAACATTATTTTCACTTATTTTCACCATCACCAACTAATAAATCTAAGCAAGCCTGTTTTGTGGAATTAAAAAGGAGAATTAGAACTGTCAGAGGTATTCTTTTTTGCCAAATCATAAGCAATTTATGATACATATTTTGTTATCTATTTTTTGTCTCTATCAGAAAATGGCTGAATTACTTTTCAAAGGAAATATAAAAATTATCATCACAGATTTTCTGGACAAAAACTAAGATGAAAAGATTTTTTTGGGCAAAAACACAGATTTACTTTTGGCAACCCTGGCGATCATGGCGGACGAGGTTCCATGCGGTTTCGGTGGCGATTTATGATGCTGCCAGCGGAGGTTCCAGGAAAGTTTAACAGAGTTTTCTCACGTTATCAGCGCCAGCGAAAGAGGTTCTTCACAATTTTGGTGGAGGGTTTTGGTTCTGCCAGCGGAGATTCCAGCTTCGACGGAGTTTTCTCGCATTCACCGTGGTGATTTTCGGTGCTGTGAACGGAAGTTAGGAAATCTGTACGGTATTTTCTCGTGTTTTAGGTGGTGTAGCTTCCGCATGATTCCGGTGGAGATTTCTTTGCTGCCGGAGAAGGTTGCAGGGAGATTTTCGTGAATTCTCTACTTCGAGTTTTCTTTTCCTGTTATGTTTGTTTATCTTCGCCTCGATGCATGTATGTATGTATGTATGTATAGGTGTCACCAAAAAAGCCCATTGAATGGTTGATGCAAATGATAGAAATTAAATGCATTTGATCTAAATTAAATGCTTATTCAATGGGCATTCTAAAAGTGAGACTCCTACTTGAAGTAAGGTTTTTGATCTAATTTCCGTCCTACTAAGCACAACCCGCGCTTTACCTCTCTTTTTTGAACAGGTTTGATCAAAAAAATTAATTTTTCTGTCAAATATAAATTCTAAATTTATTCACCTTTCCATACGTATTATTGGATTTGATAAAGAGTCACAAATTGTTGAGATATTGTTTGAAATCTAATACTGCTTCTTGATTCTAAATTCGTCCTACAAGCTTCAATTGACCACTTTGTCAAACAGTTTTGGCGTGACTTTCTTCCAGCGATTTCACAAAACTGGACCAACTAATTTCTATTTTTTTGTGAAACGCACAAATCTTGGCTACTTTTCTCGAGGTTCTGGAAGAAAAAATCTCAAAATAATGTTTCATTTCAAAGTTCGAGTGGTAGTAAACGTCATTTTATCTGCTCGAATGAAGTGGTTAATTCCGTCCTAACGCATTGAAACGCCATAGACGAGTGCACGAATGGATTGGAGTTCACTCTCTCGACAAAAAGTGACACAACAGCGGGGCCCTGTTTACTAAAAATGAATACATGCATAATACTCGCGTAACATTTGAAACGGGCCTATCAACTTTAGTACACAAAACTGGTTAAGCGCGAACCGAATACGCCCACGCAAACTAACAGCACCATCGGGTAGGGAAAATTCTCCCCTTCCCAATTGTGCTCTTGGTTTGCGTGGGCGTTCTTCGGTTCATGTTCATTTTTAGTAAACAGGGCCCCGCTGTTGTGTCAATTTTGTTTCAGTAGATGAACAAAAGTTCACCCGTGCACTCGTCTATTAGATTAGAAACGGGCGAAGTAGCACCATAGAGGTAACTCTAAGACTAATAGGTCCCGAAGAAACGAGCTCAACTTTTTGGCTCAGCTCTGGTACTATCTTCGGTCCCAAGCTAATCGATGCACCCCTCGAAACCTAGGAAAATCCACTAACCTCTCATTTTATCTGTCAAACTTTCATAGCGAATCAAAACAAACATAGTGTAGTACTAGAATTTTGACTAGAATGGGGTACGTAATCGATTTGCTTGGGACCAATAGGCTAGTCAAGTAGTGAGCCAATCTAAAATCGTTAGTTTCGTATTGATTGTTGGTAGCACTCTACCCTATGACACAAACTCTTGTCAAAAATCAGCTCGCGATAAGATAGTGCAGTAGAGTATGAATGGATAATAATGTAGTTGCACGTATCAATATGCTCTTTTGGATGAGTGTTTTCATCGATGCATAAACACTTATGACGATTTAAAAGCTCTGCTTCCATTTTGCAGAAGGGATTACTGCTTTTCTGCTGGAATTACTTGCTGGGGAATCCCAGAAAAACGGATAATTTCCCGTTCCACCACTTCAACTGCTTTTGAAATAGTGACTAATGAATCAATATATATTATGGCTGTTGCTGTGCTGCCAGTCAGATGCAGTTGGAGTCGAGTCGCACTTCCATGGTGAAACGGTTATTTTTGACTGCACTAAAATGCTGTTCGAAGCTGAGGAATCGGTCAACGAGAACTCCCAGAACTCGGACGGTCTTCTTCAGCGGTATGGACTGGTCGTCGACTTTGATCGGTGGTCCGCTAAGTCTGTGTCGAAAAGGGCAGACATGACACCTGATGCTTTTAGAGGCAGACAATTCGAAGCCTACTAAGTGGGCCCACCTGGCGACGGCGGAGACTGCCTCTTGTACGTACTGGCGTGGGTCCAGTGATGACGATGAGGATATCGGTAGTTGACGGGAAGACTCCGTTCATCGCCACGAGAAACAGGGTAACGGTGATAACCGATCCTTGTGGGACACCCGTTTCCTCGAGGGAGAGCAGGGATTTGGTGTTGCCGACTGCAACTCTGGACAAGTATTCCTGGATGAAGTGAACAATGGGTCCGTTAAGACTCCAGTCGATTAGTTGCTTGTCGAGTGATAATAACTCGGTGTGCAGACCGCTGTCGTAGGCGTTCTTGAGAGCTTCCCCTAGGGTTCTAAAATGGATGGACGTTTCGAAACCTTGTCGGAAAGTGCACTGTTGGTGAGCAAGGAAATTTCCGGCTTCGAGGTATTGCTTCAGTGAGCTAGAGTTTGTTGAAGACATCTAGCATCTGTAGCTGTCCTGATACTGGTAGCCTCTTGAGTAGAGGATATCCGATTTCTCCGGTTCCTACCGACTTCCCGTTGCTGCAGCGAAGTTCCTGCCAACAGAAGGCTTGGTTTATTCCGGTACTGGCGGTGTCGGGGGATACTATGAAGTCTTCGATGGATGCGGTCGATGGCTTCGCTTTCTGCTTGAACTTGTTGTCGTGCGTCGTTTCCCACTGAGGGCGTTGATTTGCTGCCAGAGGTCGGCCGAGGATTGCGATGCGTTCATGCCTTCCAGGAACTCCATCCAGCTGGATCGCTTGGCATTACGGATTTCTTGTCGGCATTGGTTGTGTAGTTCACGGTAGGAACAAAGGGCCTCCTCTCTATCGTGATGTGCAATGGGGAGCCGATTTACACGTCGAAGTGCCTTGCGCCGGGCTTGCCTTCTTGGTATATTCATTCCACCACTTGATATGTTTTCAAGGGCAAATGATTTGAACATAAAGTTTTTACGATATTACAAGATGATCGACAGGTAGTTTTGAGCTTTTCTGGTAGAAAACCACTATTTTAAAATTATTATAAACATGATCTGGACAGGGTTTTCATTGGATATGTGGGATGAAATCATAACTGGCTCATTTATTTCCTTGTATTCAGAATTTAACTGTGGTGCATATGCTCTAAATCCTGAACTGTCCTTACTATCTTCGGCAAAGTTGTTCAGGGGATCGACAGCAGTTCAGCGTTATTATGTATGTACACGTGTAATCCTCATATATGATATAGCTCGAGATCCCGAACAGCTAGAAAATTACTGTCTTCGGAAAAGTTGTTTAGCGGGTCAAAGCCTTTTGGCTGGTGAGCAGTAGTTCAGAATCTTTTTGGTATGCGGCGCTAGTGTGCAGATGAAATATTTGTATATGCTATAGCTTGAGGTCTTCACCATTCTTGAAGTTACTGTCATCGGCAAAGTTCTTCCGGATGGTGAGCTGATTAGTTCAGGATTCTTTCGTTTTGCTGCGTTACATGTGAAATTTAATATATACTGAATCAAATGCAGCATTATTATTTGGATATGAAAAGGAACTACCCAACAAACAATTTTAGCTGCAGATTAGCTTATAGAGCAAAAAATTGGCTTATACAGCTAATTTTTGCCTGTATAAGCTAGTCTGCAGCTAAAATTGTTTGTTGGGTAGATACTCTCAATATATACAATATTGGTTTAGAAGTCATGAAAATTGTTCGATTGAATCATATTATTTCGATGTGTGTCTTATGTTGTGTGAAACCTCGAGCCAAATATTTCTTTTATTTATTACTGTTTTTCCCTTCTATAACGTAATATATTTTAAACAGATTCTTTCTACATAAGATATTTACAACCTTATCAACTAAACATCTTCATCAGCACCATCTGTTGCACAACTGCTCAACTACAACTGAGAAAAAGTGACTCACTTTCTGAGTATTCCCGTTGTTCGTACACACGAAAATACACGATTTTTTTTTTGTTCTAGACCCATCGAAATGCACGCTACGTATTGAGAAATTTCTGAACTACAGTTCACCAATCAAAAGGTCAGGATCTTGAGATATTATATAGGCGAGAATTGCACGTGTGTACTAGCACCATAAAGGAAGAAAATTCTAAATTATTGTGCACCAATCAATCGGCTTTGACCTCCTAAACAACTTTGTCGAAGACAGTAACTTTCAATCTGGTCAAGATCTCGAGATATTACATGCGAGAATTTCCCATGTATGCTAATGCTACGTAGTGAGAAAATTCTGAATCACTGTCCGTCCACCAGCAAAAAGGTTATGATCTCTTGAACAACTTTGTCAAAAACCGTAACTTTCTATCTGGTCAGGATCTCGAGCTATATCACATGCGAGAATTTCACAAGTATGCTAGCGGTACGCAGTGAGAAAGTTCTCACCCCAGCAGGCCTGGGTTCAATCCCAGTCGGCGCCGCCAAGATGTTCTGAGGCATAACATCTCTGATCACGCCTTCCTTCGGGAAGTAAAGCCGTTGGTCCCCGGTTGATGAGTTCATTCAACGACGTCTGTGCCCCACTTAGGATGGACTCCATCGACAACTGTGCAGCCGATTCCCCAAAGGCCGGAGTCGATTCCGAGGATAAATTTCTGTACATATGCGACTTCTAGTAGTTCGATACCTCGGGTGGCGACGTCGGTTAACACGAACCCGTATATGGGACCCGTATCAATGCCGTACGTTCCCCAATCGATTCCGAGTACGTCTTCCTCGACGGCCGGGGTATTACCCTTGGGTACCAGTTCACCAGGGGAACTCAGTTCCTGTTACTACCATAGGGCATTACATTCCCCATGGCCGAATCAGGGTCCCACATCGGCACAGGCTCCAGTTTCACAACGGGAGGTAATCCTGCTTCGGTTCACCAAATACCTGGACAAGTTCCAACGATGTATCCTTTTCCGTATGACACTTCGCGTAGTAATCAGGGTCATAAGTCGTTACCAGTTTCAAAGTGGAAACTAGAAAAGTATACAGGCACGGATCAGGGGCTCAAGCTGAACGAATTTCTGGTTTTGGTATCACAGCTAGCCTTATCGGAACGCACTTGAGCTGTTTGTTTCGGCGTTTCCACTTATTCACCGGACCTGCGCTCAACTGGTACATGACCATTAGACTGATGCAAAATTTGACTTTTTCGCTCCACAGTGCTTAAATGGTTTCAAATCGGGTCCTGCTTAGCCTCCCAAAGTTATAACTCATTTGGTTAGAAACGGACTTCGCACAAGCCATTTGATGTTTACATGTAAATTACTATGGGAAATCTCAACTTTTTGTTCATTACCTTCTAGTCTTTTCCATATTGTGCTGCGAAACAGTTCGATAGCCATTCTTAGAGAAAATTTTCTCAGCTACAACTTTGCTCAAGATCGTTTCTATGTAAAACGAGACAGGAAAAAGTTATTAATTATTTAAGAGATTGGTAAACTTATGACATGATCAAGCAGCTGCTCTGTAGGCAACACTGTATTTTGCAGTGTGACATAGTAGCCATGATTGTTGTGTCCTATTCAACGCCCCAGAAACACCAATGTTGCCTGCTGAGCAGTTGATTGAGCATGATCATAAGACATCAGCGCATTGAACCATTGATAACTTTCGATTCTTGCATTTAATCAAAAAGTGGTCTTGGGCAAAGTTGTAGCTGGGAAGATTTTCTACAAGTACAATTGAAAGCTTTTGAAGCAGACCGATATGGTGAATTGGTGGATAGACATGAACAAAAATCTTGGTTTTACCATAGTAATTCCCATACAAACTTTAAATGGTTTGTGCCATCTCAGTTTCTCACCAAATGGGTTCAAATTTTGAGAGGTTAGTCAGGATCCGATTTGGAATCGTTTTAGTATTGTGGAGCGAAAGAGTCAAATTTTGCATCAGTCTAATGACCATGCGTTCTTCGGCTAGCTGGACTCATTAGGTTAGCGAGCTTCGAAAAACTTTTGCTCACCCCGAACTAGATTCGCTGGTTCGCACTAAGGTTTATTAAAGGCGCCAACAAAGGAATGAAACATTTCAAGCTTACTATTACGACCTAGAAAGCATGTTCCGATTGATGAGTGTACTCATGAGCGACTACAAGAAGACCAGATCTGCTCGAAGCGGGACATTTGATCGCTGGTTCCAACTTTTCGTTGTATGCCAAGCCACCAATGCGATTTCCGAATCCAAGGCCGGAAAATGTGATTCGAGGAACTACAACAATAGAACATCTTTCAAACCGAACCAACCACGGGTCCCCAATCCCTATAAGCCAAAGGAGACATATCCGTAAAAGAAAGGTTACACTGAGGGTAAGAAACCTGACCAACCTCCTAGGCCAAAACAGCCTAAGGAACTAGATCCAAAGGAGGGTCCCTCTAAACCCACGAGGACCCTAGAGAAACTTACCGAAGCTCATAGGCCCCCTCGGAGTTATGAATGCTTGTACTGCCGTCGGCAGACCAATCATGCCCTAGAGCAGTGCAGGAACTACAGGGGCTCTCTGTGTATGGTTTGCGGGTTCAAGGGGTTCGAAACTAATAACTGTCCATACTGGTCCGAAATCACCGACCGTCGAGCCCAAACGCGTAAACCCAGTACCGCCTGGGGACCATCTTGCCGAATTTTGGGAACCAGTTCGGGAAGACTTGTATTCTAGTGATGACTCCCAGGTTCTTAATATCACTCTTAAAGATGCCTACGACAACTGACCCTACGCTAGTATTAAAATCTGTCAGTTAACCTTAATTAGCTAAAATGTATTCCTTAGATTGAACAATCATAGCATAGAGGTAACTCTAAGACCACTGGGTCCCGAAGAAAATCATTATTATTTTTGGCTCACTCAGTACCAGAACAACGGTCCCAAGCAGTCCCAAGCTATTTCACTCACCCCTGCATGTTCTGCATGAATCCACACACCCCTGATGTTATCTGTCAAACTTTCATAGCGAATCAAAACAAACATAGTGTAGTAATAGAATTTCAACTAGAATAGGGTACGTTAATCGTTTGCTTGGGACCAATAGGCTAGTCAAGTAGTGAGCCAATTTTAAATCGTTAGTTTCGTATTGATTGTGGAGGTTAAGAGTCTCTTTTTGTGTGCTCGTCCAGATAGGCTGACTATGACGCCGCTAATAGAATACACGATAGAGATAGCTAATTAATATAAAGGTAAAGCCCCGATAGCCCAATACCCGTATACTCTTGCTCCCAAGGTGCAACAGAAGTTAGCGGATGAGTTGGAGAGGATGCTGTTGATTGGAATAATCGAAAGAGCTTACCCCAATTAGACCTCCAATGTTGCACCGGTGATAAAACCGGCTGGAAAAGTTGGCCTATGTCTTGATGCCCGAAAAGTAAACGAAAGAACGGTACGTGACGGATATCCCTTGCCCCACCCTGGCCGAATTCTCGGTCAATTTCCCAGGGCCAAGTTCTTGAGTACGATAGACTTGTCAGAGGCTTTTCTCCAAATTCCGTTGGAGAAAAGCTCCAGACGATACACAGCGTTCAGTATCCAGGGCAAGGGAATGTTCCAATTCACCAGGTTGCCGCTCGGACTAGTGAACAGTCCAGCAACCTTTTCACGATTCAGTGCACAGAGAGCTTGGATACGGTGAATTGGAGCCGAACGTCTTCGTATACCTTGACGACATAGTCATTGTATCGGAGACGTTCGAGCATCACATCCTTTCCATAAATATCGAGAAATCTAAGTTTGGCGTTAGTGAATTACCGTTCCTTGGATACCTGTTGTCGATCGAAGGACTTATGGCCAATCCAGACAAGGTCCGTGCTATTGTGGACTACGCCCGGCCCAATACGATCACCAAATTAATGGTTCCTATGAATGGCAAATTACTGCCGCCGTTTCATAGAGGACTTTAGTGGCATCGTGTCTCCTCTGATGGACTTGTTAAAAAGCAAGTCAAAGTCATCTCGGCACCGGTACTTGCTTGTCTTGATTTCTCGACGGAATTTTCACTTCAAACTGATGTGAGTGATGTGGCCGTCGCATCGAAACAGAAAATAACGCAATTTACAGGATGTAAACAATCCACTTTAAAGGGTAACTATGGAAAGCTTGGTTAATTTCCGCCTAGTAAGAATAAAGATACAGCCAGTTGTAAGTGTTGCAATAAGTTCGTGTTCGCCCTTTATAACACTCAATGGCTGCAGATCTCCCCATCCAAAGCCTGTAGTATTCAAATTGTGCTATGGGGCCTCACAACTGGATCTCAAATGTGTGGAAGAGATATGGAAGGTACCACAAAATGCAGAGCTCCTTCAGAAATTTGGGAACGTAAATGGAGGTGGGTTGGCTACACACTACGGAGATAGGACGAAATAGGAAATCTGCACTCGTCTTGCAATCATGGTCTTTTAAGATGTTGAAGTCACTTTAATTGGAATCAAGAAAGTAACTCTAATCAAATAAAGACAACACTTTGTTTACCTTATCAAATACCTCTCCATGGTCATGCTTCATCTGATGCCCCCTGCATTCCATGCACTGACCGACGACGTAGACACGATCAACCGTAGAGTGCAGTGCAGTGCAATGCAATTGCGTGTTTTTCTCCATCATTGTTTACTTCGCTAGAAATTCCATTTCTCTTTTGCGTAACTAATTCATCATCATCATCATCAACAACAACAACAACAACAACAGCGCCGTGCCATCGCTTGATTTACAGCGCCGATTAGAAGCGGGCAATTGTAACTACATAGGGGGCATTCCCATTTTACAATTAGCGAGTTTAAAAAACGGGTGCAGTATGAACGGCTGTAGCCAGAAAGCTTAACGGCGACGGCGGCGGCCTTGACATTGTACGATGATCGCAGGCACCGTCCGATCGTTGGCCCATTCATAGCATATTCGTGTTTGAAGACCCAGGTTGTAAATATACATAGGGTAGAGCGCAACTTCGGCGTATGCGCCCATTTCCGTCAAACATAAAATAAATCAATGATTTTGGTATGATGGTGTAATTCAGAAGCTACAAAACGAAAACGCGCATAATATGAATATTTAAATCTATTAATCTCGAAAACAAAAGAAGCGCTCCCAGTGAATCCATTTTGCCTCCCTTCATTCGTATGCCGAAGTGGATTCAATGGCGTTTCAATGTTTTGTGACGGAATTGGAGCCAAGAAGCGATGGTAGATTTGTAGCAATATCTCAACAATTTGTTGCTCTTTATCAAATCTAACGGTACGTTTGGAAAGGTAAATACATTTAGAAGTCATCTTTGATAGAAACATTCCAATATTTATTCAAACACCCGATCGTATGAGAGAGGTAAAGTGCGGGTTGTGCTTAGAATGACGGAAATTAGATCCTAACCCTACCTACATAGGCATGGAACGCAAAAGGTGCGAAGTGGATGACTCGATGTTCGCATAGACACATAACGGAACGCGTTCGTTTGGTATGAATACACAGCACACGTGTGCCGGACATCGTGCTTCGCGTGCAATTTGAAACTAATATCTAGCTGTGCAACGCAGCTGCGAGAGTTCATCAACAATCACATCATCAAACCTAGGATGATGGTTATGCAGGTATACTGAGCAATCCGCTCGTGATATCAGAATGCACACACGCGTTCATTGTGTATTGATTAGTTGGATGTGTAATACAGTACCAAGGGGTGATGTACGATGGTCAAACAAAGGTGTTTAAACGCGGTGGCACCGCGATTAAACGCCGGAGCCGGTGTCAACTGGGTTATCACGTCATTTAGTTGATGCGAACAGCATTAATTGGCTTCCGCTTTCCGATATGGGCTGTAGAATAATCTATGAGTACAGTTGTATTGTTACCATAAACGCTTACGATTAGAAGATTAGTGATACAGGGATTACTACTAAATAGGAGGGAATTCGAAATATATTCGGATATGGAATTCGCGGTTGTGATCGAGTTGGGCAAATTTTTGACACGTTGTCAAATATCTCTGGAAGTACGTGTACGTGGAGTCAAAGTGAAAGACAGTGACAGTGGCTTTTTTTTCATGTTGGGTATATTCATCACTGCAACCATTACTTTAATCTATTGTGATGTATATTCTCTTTTTAAATATTGCTTTATCAGTGTGTCGTATCTCTATTCTGTGATGCAACCGACAGACTGACCAAAAGCATTTTCCCAGCCAGGCATAGGGTGTCCCAGAAAGTATAAGCACACCATTTTTACCCCGATGAAGTTTATCAGCTGTTCATCGATGTGTGTGTGTGTGTGTGTGTGTGTGTGTGTGTGTGTGTGTGTGTGTGTGTGTGTGTGTTTTTTTTTTTGTTGTTTACTTATTGCTCAACAAGTTTGTGTGTG
Organism: Ochlerotatus camptorhynchus; assembly: GCF_037179485.1. NCBI lineage: Eukaryota > Metazoa > Arthropoda > Insecta > Diptera > Culicidae > Ochlerotatus > Ochlerotatus camptorhynchus. The sequence goes on from NW_027041447.1 coordinate 22,989, forward strand.
CAAAGTGATTTTTTTTTTACAAAATCATCAAAATGCGAGGCATTTAACCGAAACAGCGCAATTTATAGATTTTTGTTGTTGATATTTTTTAATTTATTAATTTATTTATTTATGGATCTATTTATCCATCGATTCATTTATTTATCGATCGGTTGATCGGTTTATTTATTTATAAACGCAAACCAAAAATCTATTACAATGAATGTTAGTTCAGTTTCCTATCATCCTCTGTTCATGAACATCGCAACGAATGTTAGAAATTGACCATGCAGGCGATGTAATGGTTTTTTGTCTTTTTTATTTCGTGTTCTATCTACGCTTTCGACTATACCAGTAAGCTTGTAGAACGACGCACATTGTAGAACATTGTAGAACGACGCACACACTTGTCTCGAATCTCTCCAGCAGAAAAAGCATACGAAGTCGAGTATGCGAGAAAATGAGCGCTCGATGTTTGCTTTTAAGCTATCCATATTCAGAAGCATGGAGAGAGCAGTGGAGAAAGCACAGGTCTGATAATCGCAATGTTCGTGATTCGAGTCCTGTCGGCAATCGGTTTCCTATTTTTTCGACATAACTTATTTCACTCACTACACACTAAGATTTTGTTTTCGTGTTCGGTGAATTTTACCGAAATCAGAACAGCTGAACGTTCGGTAAAACTTTGACCTTCATGTTAAAGGCTATTAAATTTGAAAATAATTTCAAAACATGTTCAACCTTGTTTAAATGATCAAATCTTGTCATTGTAGTGGAGATTGAGTTTCAAAGTAGCTGAAAAGTAAGTGAATTGAATTGCATAAATTTTACCGAACAGTTCAGCTGTTCAGATTTCGGTAAAAATTACCGAAGTCGGCGATAATTTTTAAGTGTGTAATACACTCTACATTTTTCGGTCTCCAATTTTTTGCATTGGACCGCAGCTAGGTATATCGCATCCTCGGTTCATGCGGTTTCCACTAACATCCTCTGATGATGAATCCCATATAATTGTAAGCGAATCTTACATCTCCCGGTTGCGTGTAGATTTATTTATTTATTTATTTATTTATGAGAGATTTTAGGCCACAGAAAAAAACCGATGGTGCCGACTGGGATTGAACCCAGGCCCATTGGAGTGAGACGCAGGCTTGTGGTAAGCTCCATCGGCGCCGATATTTATCGATTTATTTATTTATCAATTTATTTAATAATCGATTTATTTATTTATGGATTTATTTCGAAATGTTTATTTAGCGATTTGAATTTTTTACTTTATATATATTCATGGATTCATTTATTTTTTCATTGATTTATTGTACTATCGATTAATTTGTTTTTCGATTCATTTATTCAAAGATTGTTTACTTTGTCGATTTATTTTTAAAATCGATCTTCTTATAAATCGTTTTATCCTATTTAATTTTTTTTATATTTATCGATGTAAATTATAGTTTATTACTTTTGTTGTACGTCGATTCATTCTCAATCGATATATTTATTTTATTACTTATTAATTGTTTTATTTAATTATCATTTATTTATTTTTTTATGGTTTTACTTATCATCCGTTATATATATTATATAACGAATTAAATTGTAGATTTTTTAATTTATTAATTTATTGTTTTATCAGTTTTTACTCATCAACATTTTTGTGTATTGATTTGATATGTATCAATTTATTTATACTCTTTAGTTTTTTGATTTTTTTTATTCGTTTATTTAGTAATGAATTAATTGATTTATTTTAATCGATTTATTTAGTTTTAGATTTTGTATTGTACATTTTTTTTAATTTCTCGATGTTTTATATCGATATATATTTATTTAAAGATTTATTGGCCTATATGTATTTCTATGTATTTTTCTATTAATCGATTTTTTTTTATTAATCGATTGATTTATTTATCATTTTTTTTATTTTCGATTGATCTATTAAAAGATTTGCGTGTGCATCGATTTATTTATCTATAGATTTATTATGCAACGATTAATCTTTTTCCCGATTAATTAGGCGAGCGATTTTTTTC
>NW_027041448.1:0-86737 GCF_037179485.1 Ochlerotatus camptorhynchus
TTATTTTTCGATTATTTTTTTTGTGGCTGGCATCGAAAATGAAAAAAAAAAAAAAAAAAATTCCATTGTTTTTATTTTTCGATAATTTTTTTGTGGCTGGCATCGAAAATGGAAAAAAAAAAATTTCCATTTTTTTATTTTTCGATGATTTTTTTTGTGTGGCTGGCATCGAAAATGGGAAAATAAAATTTAAGAATTTTTTTTCCCCTTTTTTTTATTTTTCGATGATATTTTTTGTGTGGCTGGCACCGAAAAAGGGAAAAGAATTTTTTTTTTGTCTTTTTTTATTTTTCGATGATTTTTTTTTGTGGCTGGCATCGAAAATGGAAAAAAAAAAAATTAAAATTTTTTTTTTCGCCTTTTTTATTTTTCGATGATTTTTTTTTTGTGTGGCTGGCATCGAAAATGGGAAAACAAATTTAAGAATTTTTTTTCCCCTTTTTTTATTTTTCGATGATATTTTTTGTGTGGCTGGCACCGAAAAAGGGAAAAGAATTTTTTTTTTGTCTTTTTTTATTTTTCGATGATTTTTTTTTGTGGCTGGCATCGAAAATGGAAAAAAAATTTAAAATTTATTTTTTCCATTTTTTTATTTTTCGATGATTTTTTTTTGTATGGCTGGCACCGAAAAAGGGAAAAAAAATTCAAGAATTTTCTTTTGCCTTTTTTATTTTTTGATGATTTTTTTTTGTGGCTGGCATCGAAAATGGAAAAAAAAATTAAAAGTTTTTTTTTTCCATTTTTTTATTTTTCGATGATTTTTTTTTGTGGATAGCATCGAAAATGGAAAAAAAAATTAAAAAAATTTTTTTCGCCTTTTTTATTTTTCGATGATTTTTTTGTGTGGCTGGCATTGAAAATGGGAAAACAAATTTAAGAATTTTTTTTTCGCCTATTTTTATTTTTCGATGATTTTTTGTGTGGCTGGCACCGAAAAAGGGAAAAGAATTTTTTTTGTCTTTTTTTATTTTTCGATGATTTTTTTTTGTGGCTGGCATCGAAAATGGAAAAAAAATTTAAAATTTATTTTTCCATTTTTTTATTTTTCGAAGATTTTTTTTTTGTGTGGCTGGCACCGAAAAAGGGAAAAAAAATTCAAGAATTTTTTTTTGCCTTTTTTATTTTTTGATGATTTTTTTTGTGGCTGGCATCGAAAATGGAAAAAAAAAATTTAAAATTTTTTTTCCATTTTTTTATTTTTCGATGATTTTTTGGTGTCGCTGGCTTCGAAAATGGAAAAAAAAATTAATATTTCTTTTTTCGCCTTTTTTTTATTTTTCGATGATTGTTTGGTGTGGCTGGCATCGAAAATGGAAAAAAAAATTAAAAAAAAAATGTTCGCCTTTTTTAATGTTTCGATAATTTTTTGGTGTGGCTGGCATCGAAAATGGGAAAATAAAATTTAAGAAATTTTTTTTCGCCTTTTTTTATTTTTCGATGATTTTTTTGTATGGCTGGCACCAAAAAAGGGAAAAGAATTTTTTTTGTCTTTTTTTATTTTTCGTTGATTTTTTTTGTGGCTGGCATTGAAAATGGAAAAAAAAAATTAAAATTTATTTTTTCCATTTTTTTATTTTTCGATGATTTTTTTTGTGTGGCTGGCAACGAAATGGAAAAAAAATTAAGAATTGAAAATGAAAATGATTTTTTTGTGTGGCTGGCATCGAAAAAGGGAAAAAAAATTCAAGATTTTTTTTTTGTCTTTTTATTTTTCGATGATTTTTGGTTTGGCTGGCATCGAAGATGGAAAAAAAAAATTAAATTTTTTTTTCCATTTTTTTATTTTTCGATGATTTTTTTTGTGGCTGGCATCGAAAATGGAAAAAAAAAAAATAAAAAAAATTTTTTCGCCTTTTTTATTTTTCGATGATTTTTTTGGTGGCTGGCATCGAAAATGGGAAAACAAATTTAAGAATTTTTTTGTCGCCTTTTTTTAATTTTTCGATGATTTTTTTGTGTGGCTGGCACCGAAAAAGGGAAAAGATTTTTTTTTTGTCTTTTTTTATTTTTCGATGATTTTTTTTTGTGGCTGGCATCGAAAATGGAAAAAAAAATTAAAAGTTTTTTTTTTCCATTTTTTTATTTTTCGATGATTTTTTTTGTGGCTGGCATCGAAAATGAAAAAAAAAATTCCATTTTTTTAAATTTTCGATGATTTTTTTTGTTTGGCTGGCACCGAAAAAGGGAAAAAAATTCAAGAATTTTTTTTGCGTTTTTTATTTTTTGATGATTTTTTTTGTGGCTGGTTTCGAAAATGGAAAAAAAAATTATTTTTTTTTATTTCCATTTTTTTATTTTTCGATGATTTTTTTTGTGTGGCTGGCTTCGAAAATGGAAAAAAAAATAAAAAAATTTTTTTCGACTTCTTTTTTATTTTTCGATGATCTTTTGGTGTGGCTGGCATCGAAAATGGAAAAAAAAAAATTAAAAAAATTTTTTTCGCCTTTTTTATTTTTCGATGATGTTTTTGTTGTGTAGCTGGCATCGAAAATGGGAAAACAAATTTAAGAATTTTTTTTCCCCTTTTTTTATTTTTCGATGATATTTTTTGTGTGGCTGGCACCGAAAAAGGGAAAAGATTTTTTTTTTGTCTTTTTTTATTTTTCGATGATTTTTTTTTGTGGCTGGCATCGAAAATGGAAAAAAAAAATTAAAATTTATTTTTTCCATTTTTTTATTTTTCGATGATTTTTTTTTGTATGGCTGGCACCGAAAAAGGGAAAAAAAATTCAAGAATTTTTTTTTGCGTTTTTTATTTTTTGATGATTTTTTTTTGTGGCTGGCATCGAAAATGGAAAAAAAAATTAAAAGTTTTTTTTTTCCATTTTTTTATTTTTCGATGATTTTTTGGTGTGGCTGGCATCGAAAATGGAAAAAAAAATTAAAATTTCTTTTTTCGCCTTTTTTTTATTTTTCGATGATTTTTTGGTGTGGCTGGCATCGAAAATGGAAAAAAAAATTAAAAAAAAAATGTTCGCCTTTTTTAATGTTTCGATGATTTTTTGGTGTGGCTGGCATCGAAAATGGGAAAATAAAATTTAAGAAATTTTTTTTCGCCTTTTTTTATTTTTCGATGATTTTTTTTGTGGCTGGCATCGAAAATGGAAAAAAAAAAAATAAAAAAATTTTTTTCGCCTTTTTTATTTTTCGATGATTTTTTTGTGTGCATTGAAAATGGGAAAACAAATTTAAGAATTTTTTTTTCGCCTTTTTTTATTTTTCGATGATTTTTTTGTGTGGCTGGCACCGAAAAAGGGAAAAGATTTTTTTTTTGTCTTTTTTTATTTTTCGATGATTTTTTTTTTGTGGCTGGCATCGAAAATGGAAAAAAAATTTAAAATTTATTTTTTCTATTTTTTTTATTTTTCGATGATTTTTTTTATGTGGCTGGCACCGAAAAAGGGAAAAAAAATTCAAGAATTTTTTTTTGCCTTTTTTATTTTTTGATGATTTTTTTTGTGGCTGGCATCGAAAATGAAAAAAAAAAATTAAAATTTTTTTTTCCATTTTATTATTTTTCGATGATTTTTTGGTGTGGCTGGCATCGAAAATGGAAAAAAAAATTAAAATTTCTTTTTTCGCCTTTTTTTTATTTTTCGATGATTTTTTGGTGTGGCTGGCATCGAAAATGGAAAAAAAAATTAAAAAAAAAATGTTCGCCTTTTTTAATGTTTCGATGATTTTTTGGTGTGGCTGGCATCGAAAATGGGAAAATAAAATTTAAGAAATTTTTTTTCGCCTTTTTTTATTTTTCGATGATTTTTTTTGTGGCTGGCATCGAAAATGGAAAAAAAAAATTAAAATTTTTTTTTTCGCCTTTTTTATTTTTCCATTATTTTTTTGTGTGGCTGGCATCGAAAATGAGAAAACAAATTTAAGAATTTTTTTTTCGCCTTTTTTTTTATTTTTCGATGATTTTTTTGTGTGGCTGGCACCGAAAAAGGGAAAAAAAATTCAAGAATTTTTTTTTGCCTTTTTTATTTTTTGATGATTTTTTTTGTGGCTGGCATCGAAAATGGAAAAAAAAATTAAAAAAAATTTTTTCGCCTTTTTTATTTTTCGATGATTTTTTTGTGTGGCTGGCACCGAAAAAGGGAAAAGAATTTTTTTTTGTCTTTTTTTATTTTTCGATGATTTTTTTTTGTGGCTGGCATTGCAAATGGAAAAATAAATTTAAAATTTATTTTTTCCATTTTTTTATTTTTCGATGATTTTTTTTTGTGTGGCTGGCACCGAAAAAGGGAAAAAAAATTCAAGAATTTTTTTTTGCCTTTTTTATTTTTTGATGATTTTTTTTTGTGGCTGGCATCGAAAATGGAAAAAAAAATTAAAAAAATTTTTTTCGCCTTTTTTTATTTTTCGATGATATTTTTGTGTGGCTGGCATCGAAAATGGGAAAACAAATTTAAGAATTTTTTTTTCGCCTTTTTTTTATTTTTCGATGATTTTTTTGTGTGGCTGGCACCGAAAAAGGGAAAAGAATTTTTTTTTTGTCTTTTTTTATTTTTCGATGATTTTTTTTTGTGGCTGGCATCGAAAATGGAAAAAAAAAATTTAAAATTTATTTTTTCCATTTTTTTATTTTTCGATGATTTTTTTTTGTATGGCTGGCACCGAAAAAGGGAAAAAAAATTCAAGAATTTTTTTTTGCGTTTTTTATTTTTTGATGATTTTTTTTTGTGGCTGGCATCGAAAATGGAAAAAAAAATTAAAAGTTTTTTTTTTCCATTTTTTTATTTTTCGATGATTTTTTTTTGTGGATGGCATCGAAAATGGAAAAAAAAAAAAAAAAAATTTTTCGCCTTTTTGATTTTTCGATGATTTTTTTGTGTGGCTGGCATTGAAAATGGGAAAACAAATTTATGAATTTTTTTTTCGCCTTTTTTTATTTTTCGATGATTTTTTTGTGTGGCTGGCACCGAAAAAGGGAAAAGAATTTTTTTTGTCTTTTTTTATTTTTCGATGATTTTTTTTTGTGGCTGGCATCGAAAATGGAAAAAAAAATTTAAAATTTATTTTTTCTATTTTTTTTATTTTTCGATGATTTTTTTTATGTGGCTGGCACCGAAAAAGGGAAAAAAAATTCAAGAATTTTTTTTTGCCTTTTTTATTTTTTGATGATTTTTTTTGTGGCTGGCATCGAAAATGAAAAAAAAAAATTAAAATTTTTTTTTCCATTTTATTATTTTTTGATGATTTTTTGGTGTGGCTGGCATCGAAAATGGAAAAAAAATTAAAATTTCTTTTTTCGCCTTTTTTTTATTTTTCGATGATTTTTTGGTGTGGCTGGCATCGAAAATGGAAAAAAAAATTAAAAAAAAAATGTTCGCCTTTTTTAATGTTTCGATGATTTTTTGGTGTGGCTGGCATCGAAAATGGGAAAATAAAATTTAAGAAATTTTTTTTCGCCTTTTTTTATTTTTCGATGATTTTTTTTGTGGCTGGCATCGAAAATGGAAAAAAAAATTAAAATTTTTTTTTCGCCTTTTTTATTTTTCGATGATTTTTTTGTGTGGCTGGCATCGAAAATGAGAAAACAAATTTAAGAATTTTTTTTTCGCCTTTTTTTTTATTTTTCGATGATTTTTTTGTGTGGCTGGCACCGAAAAAGGGAAAAAAAATTCAAGAATTTTTTTTTGCCTTTTTTATTTTTGATGATTTTTTTTGTGGCTGGCATCGAAAATGGAAAAAAAAATTAAAAAAAATTTTTTCGCCTTTTTTATTTTTCGATGATTTTTTTGTGTGGCTGGCACCGAAAAAGGGAAAAGAATTTTTTTTTTTGTCTTTTTTTATTTTTCGATGATTTTTTTTTTGTGGCTGGCATTGCAAATGGAAAAATAAATTTAAAATTTATTTTTTCCATTTTTTTATTTTTCGATGATTTTTTTTTGTGTGGCTGACACCGAAAAAGGGAAAAAAAAATTCAAGAATGTTTTTTTGCCTTTTTTATTTTTTGATGATTTTTTTTTGTGGCTGGCATCGGAAATGGAAAAAAAAAAATTAAAAGTTTTTTTTTTCCATTTTTTTATTTTTCGATGATTTTTTTGTGTGGATGGCATGGAAAATGGAAAAAAAAAAATTAAAAAATTTTTTTTCGCCTCTTTTATTTTTCGATGATTTTTTTGTGTGGCTGGCATCGAAAATGGGAAAACAAATTTAAGAATTTTTTTTCGCCTTTTTTTTATTTTTCGATGATTGTTTTGTGTGGCTGGCACCGAAAAAGGGAAAAAAAATTCAAGAATTTTTTTTTGCCTTTTTTATTTTTTGATGATTTTTTTTTGTGGCTGGCATCGAAAATGGAAAAAAAAATTAAAAGTTTTTTTTTTCCATTTTTTTATTTTTCGATGATTTTTTTGTGTGGATGGCATCGAAAATGGAAAAAAAAATTAAAAAAATTTTTTTCGCCTTTTTTATTTTTCGATGATTTTTTTGTGTGGCTGGCATCGAAAATGGGAAAACAAATTTAAGAATTTTTTTTTCGCCTTTTTTTTATTTTTCGATGATTTTTTTGTGTGGCTGGCACCGAAAAAGGGAAAAGAATTTTTTTTTTCTTTTTTTATTTTTCGATGATTTTTTTTTGTGGCTGGCATCGAAAATGGAAAAAAAAATTTAAAATTTATTTTTTCCATTTTTTTATTTTTCGATGATTTTTTTTTGTGTGGCTGGCATCGAAAAAGGGAAAAAAAATTCAAGAATTTTTTTTTGCCTTTTTTATTTTTTATGATTTTTTTTGTGGCTGGCATCGAAAATGGAAAAAAAAATTAAATTTTTTTTTTCCATTTTTTTATTTTTCGATGATTTTTTGGTGTGGCTGGCATCGAAAATGGAAAAAAAAATTAAAATTTCTTTTTTCGCCTTTTTTTAATTTTTCGATGATTTTTTGGTGTGGCTGGCATCGAAAATAGAAAAAAAAAATTAAAAAAAAAATGTTCGCCTTTTTTAATTTTTCGATGATTTTTTTGTGTGGCTGGCATCGAAAATGGTAAAACAAATTTAAAAAATAAAAAAAAAAGGCGAAAAAAAAATTTAAAAATTTTTTTTCCATTTTTTTGCTTTTCGATGATTTTTTTTTTGTGGCTGGCATCGAAAATGGAAAAAAAATTCAAGAATGTTTTTTTTCCTTTTTTATTTTTTGATGATTTTTTTTTGTGGCTGGCATCGGAAATGGAAAAAAAAAATTAAAAGTTTTTTTTTTCCATTTTTTTATTTTTCGATGATTTTTTTGTGTGGATGGCATGGAAAATGGAAAAAAAAATTAAAAAATTTTTTTTCGCCTCTTTTATTTTTCGATGATTTTTTTGTGTGGCTGGCATCGAAAATGGGAAAACAAATTTAAGAATTTTTTTTCGCCTTTTTTTTATTTTTCGATGATTGTTTTGTGTGGCTGGCACCGAAAAAGGGAAAAAAAATTCAAGAATTTTTTTTTGCCTTTTTTATTTTTTGATGATTTTTTTTTGTGGCTGGCATCGAAAATGGAAAAAAAAATTAAAAGTTTTTTTTTTCCATTTTTTTATTTTTCGATGATTTTTTTGTGTGGATGGCATCGAAAATGGAAAAAAAAATTAAAAAAATTTTTTTCGCCTTTATTATTTTTCGATGATTTTTTTGTGTGGCTGGCATCGAAAATGGGAAAACAAATTTAAGAATTTTTTTTTCGCCTTTTTTTTATTTTTCGATGATTTTTTTGTGTGGCTGGCACCGAAAAAGGGAAAAGAATTTTTTTTTTCTTTTTTTATTTTTCGATGATTTTTTTTTGTGGCTGGCATCGAAAATGGAAAAAAAAATTTAAAATTTATTTTTTCCATTTTTTTATTTTTCGATGATTTTTTTTTGTGTGGCTGGCATCGAAAAAGGGAAAAAAAATTCAAGAATTTTTTTTTGCCTTTTTTATTTTTTATGATTTTTTTTGTGGCTGGCATCGAAAATGGAAAAAAAAAATTAAATTTTTTTTTTCCATTTTTTTATTTTTCGATGATTTTTTGGTGTGGCTGGCATCGAAAATGGAAAAAAAAATTAAAATTTCTTTTTTCGCCTTTTTTTTATTTTTCGATGATTTTTTGGTGTGGCTGGCATCGAAAATAGAAAAAAAAAATTAAAAAAAAAATGTTCGCCTTTTTTAATTTTTCGATGATTTTTTTGTGTGGCTGGCATCGAAAATGGTAAAACAAATTTAAAAAATAAAAAAAAAAGGCGAAAAAAAAATTTAAAATTTTTTTTTCCATTTTTTTGCTTTTCGATGATTTTTTTTTTGTGGCTGGCATCGAAAATGGAAAAATAAATTAAAAAATTTTTTTTCGCCTTTTTTATTTTTCGATGATTTTTTTGTGTGGCTGGCATCGAAAATGGAAAAAAAAAATTATTTTTTTTTTTTTCCATTTTTTTATTTTTCGATGATTTTTTTGTGTGGCTGGCATCGAAAATGGAAAAAAAATTAAAATTTTTTTTTTCGCCTTTATTATTTTTCGATGATTTTTTGGTGTGGCTGGCATCTAAATGGAAAAAAAAAATTAAGAAGTTTTTTTCGCCTTTTTTATTTTTCGATGATTTTTTTGTGTGACTGGCATCGAAAATAGGAAAGAAAAATTTAAAAAAAAATTTCGCCATTTTTTTCGATGATTTTTTTGTGTGGCTGGCATCGAAAAAGGGAAAAAAATTCAAGATTTTTTTTTTTTGTCTTTTTTATTTTTCGATGATTTTTTGGTGTGGCTGGCATCGAAAATGGAAAAAAAAATTTAAATTTTTTTTTTTCCATTTTTTTATTTTTCGATGATTTTTTTTTTTGTGGCTGGCACCGAAAAAGGGAAAAAAATTCAAGAATTTTTTTTGTCTTTTTTATTTTTCGATGATTTTTTTTGTGGCTGGCATCGAAAATGGAAAAAAAAATTTAATTTTTTTTTTTTTCCATTTTTTTATTTTTCGATGATTTTTTTTTGTGGCTGACATCGAAAATGGAAAAAAAAATTTAAAAATTTTTTGTTCGCTTTTTTTATTTTTCGATGATTTTTTTGTGTGGCTGGCATCGAAAATGGGAAAACAAATTTAAGAATTTTTTTTCGCCTCTTTTTATTTTTCGATGATTTTTTTGTGTGGCTGGCACCAAAAAAGGGAAAAAATTCAAGAAATTTTTTTTTGTCTTTTTTTATTTTTCGATGATTTTTTTTTGTAGCTGGCATCGAAAATGGAAAAAAAAAAATTTAAAATTTAATTTTTCTATTTTTTTATTTTTCGATTATTTTTTTTTGTGGCTGGCATCGAAAATGGAAAAAAAAAAAAAAAAATTCCATTGTTTTTATTTTTCGATAATTTTTTTTTGGCTGGCATCGAAAATGGAAAAAAAAAAAAAAAAATCCATTTTTTTTATTTTTCGATGATTTTTTTTGTGTGGCTGTTATCGAAAATGGGAAAATAAAATTTAAGAATTTTTTTTCCCCTTTTTTTATTTTTCGATGATATTTTTTGTGTGGCTGGCACCGAAAAAGGGAAAAGAATTTTTTTTTTGTCTTTTTTTATTTTTCGATGATTTTTTTTTGTGGCTGGCATCGAAAATGGAAAAAAAAATTAAAATTTTTTTTTTCGCCTTTTTTATTTTTCGATGATTTTTTTTTGTGTGGCTGGCATCGAAAATGGGAAAAAAAAAATAAAAAAAAAATTTTCGCCTTTTTTATTTTTCGATGATTTTTTTGTGTGGCTGGCATCGAAAATGGGAAATTTGAAAGGGAAAAAAAATTCAAGATTTTTTTTTTGTCTTTTTTTATTTTTCGATGATTTTTTGGTGTGGCTGGCATCGAAGATGGAAAAAAAAATTTAAATTTTTTTTTTCCATTTTTTTATTTTTCGATGATTTTTTTTGTGGCTGGCATCGAAAATGGAAAAAAAAAAATAAAAATAAATTTTTCGCCTTTTTTATTTTTCGATGATTTTTTTGTGTGGCTGTCATCGAAAATGGGAAAACAAATTTAAGAATTTTTTTTGCGTTTTTTATTTTTTGATGATTTTTTTTGTGGCTGGCATCGAAAATGGAAAAAAAATTATATTTTTTTATTTCCATTTTTTTATTTTTCGATGATTTTTTTGTGTGGCTGGCTTCGAAAATGGAAAAAAAATTAAAAAAAATTTTTCGACTTTTTTTTTATTTTTCGATGATTTTTTGGTGTGGCTGGCATCGAAAATGGAAAAAAAAAATTAAAAAATTTTTTTTCGCCTTTTTTATTTTTCGATGATTTTTTTTTTGTGTGGCTGGCATCGAAAATGGGAAAACAAATTTAAGAATTTTTTTTCCCCTTTTTTTTATTTTTCGATGATATTTTTTGTGTGGCTGGCACCGAAAAAGGGAAAAGAATTTTTTTTTTGTCTTTTTTTATTTTTCGATGATTTTTTTTTGTGGCTGGCATCGAAAATGGAAAAAAAAATTTAAAATTTATTTTTTCCATTTTTTTATTTTTCGATGATTTTTTTTTGTATGGCTGGCACCGAAAAAGGGAAAAAAAATTCAAGAATTTTTTTTTGCGTTTTTTATTTTTGATGATTTTTTTTTGTGGCTGGCATCGAAAATGGAAAAAAAATTAAAAGTTTTTTTTTTCCATTTTTTTATTTTTCGATGATTTTTTTTTGTGGATGGCATCGAAAATGGAAAAAAAAATTAAAAAAAAATTTTTCGCCTTTTTTATTTTTCGATGATTTTTTTTTTGTGTGGCTGGCATCGAAAATGGGAAAACAAATTTAAGAATTTTTTTTCCCCTTTTTTTTATTTTTCGATGATATTTTTTGTGTGGCTGGCACCGAAAAAGGGAAAAGAATTTTTTTTTTGTCTTTTTTTATTTTTCGATGATTTTTTTTTGTGGCTGGCATCGAAAATGGAAAAAAAAAATTTAAAATTTATTTTTTCCATTTTTTTATTTTTCGATGATTTTTTTTTGTATGGCTGGCACCGAAAAAGGGAAAAAAAAAATCAAGAATTTTTTTTTGCGTTTTTTTATTTTTTGATGATTTTTTTTTGTGGCTGGCATCGAAAATGGAAAAAAAATTAAAAGTTTTTTTTTTCCATTTTTTTATTTTTCGATGATTTTTTTTGTGGATGGCATCGAAAATGGAAAAAAAAATAAAAAAAATTTTTTTCGCCTTTTTTATTTTTCGATGATTTTTTTGTGTGGCTGGCATTGAAAATGGGAAACAAATTTAAGAATTTTTTTTTCGCCTTTTTTTATTTTTCGATGATTTTTTTGTGTGGCTGGCACCGAAAAAGGGAAAAGAATTTTTTTTTGTCTTTTTTTTATTTTTCGATGATTTTTTTTGTGGCTGGCATCGAAAATGGAAAAAAAATTGAAAATTTATTTTTTCCATTTTTTTTATTTTTCGATGATTTTTTTGTGTGGCTGGCACCGAAAAAGGGAAAAAAAATTCAAGAATTTTTTTTTGCCTTTTTTATTTTTTGATGATTTTTTTTGTGGCTGGCATCGAAAATGAAAAAAAAAAATTAAAATTTTTTTTTCCATTTTATTATTTTTCGATGATTTTTTGGTGTGGCCTTTTTTTTATTTTTCGATGATTTTTTTTGTGGCTGGCATCGAAAATGGAAAAAAAAAAAATTAAAATTTTTTTTTTCGCCTTTTTTATTTTTCGATGATTTTTTTGTGTGGCTGGCATCGAAAATGGGAAAACAAATTTAAGAATTTTTTTTTCGCCTTTTTTTTTTTTTTTTATGATTTTTTTGTGTGGCTGGCACCGAAAAAGGGAAAAAAATTCAAGATTTTTTTTTTTGCCTTTTTTATTTTTCGATGATTTTTTTGTGTGGCTGGCATCGAAAATGGGAAAACAAATTTAAGAATTTTTTTTTCGCCTTTTCTTATTTTTCGATGATTTTTGTGTGTGGCTGGCACCAAAAAAGGGAAAAAAAATTCAAGAATTTTTTTTTGCCTTTTTTATTTTTTGATGATTTTTTTTGTGGCTGGCATCGAAAATGAAAAAAAAAAATTAAAATTTTTTTTTCCATTTTATTATTTTTCGATGATTTTTTGGTGTGGCCTTTTTTTTATTTTTCGATGATTTTTTTGTGGCTGGCATCGAAAATGGAAAAAAAAAAAATTAAAATTTTTTTTTTCGCCTTTTTTATTTTTCGATGATTTTTTTTTTGTGTGGCTGGCATCGAAAATGGGAAAACAAATTTAAGAATTTTTTTTCCCCTTTTTTTATTTTTCGATGATATTTTTTGTGTGGCTGGCACCGAAAAAGGGAAAAGAATTTTTTTTTTGTCTTTTTTTATTTTTCGATGATTTTTTTTTGTGGCTGGCATCGAAAATGGAAAAAAAATTTAAAATTTATTTTTTCCATTTTTTTATTTTTCCATGATTTTTTTTGTATGGCTGGCACCGAAAAAGGGAAAAAAAATTCAAGAATTTTCTTTTGCCTTTTTTATTTTTTGATGATTTTTTTTTGTGGCTGGCATCGAAAATGGAAAAAAAAATTAAAAGTTTTTTTTTTCCATTTTTTTATTTTTCGATGATTTTTTTTTGTGGATAGCATCGAAAATGGAAAAAAAAATTAAAAAATTTTTTTTCGCCTTTTTTATTTTTCGATGATTTTTTTGTGTGGCTGGCATTGAAAATGGGAAAACAAATTTAAGAATTTTTTTTTCGCCTATTTTTATTTTTCGATGATTTTTTTGTGTGGCTGGCACCGAAAAAGGGAAAAGAATTTTTTTTTGTCTTTTTTTATTTTTCGATGATTTTTTTTTGTGGCTGGCATCGAAAATGGAAAAAAAATTTAAAATTTATTTTTTCCATTTTTTTATTTTTCGAAGATTTTTTTTTTGTGTGGCTGGCACCGAAAAAGGGAAAAAAAATTCAAGAATTTTTTTTTGCCTTTTTTATTTTTTGATGATTTTTTTTGTGGCTGGCATCGAAAATGGAAAAAAAAAATTTAAAATTTTTTTTCCATTTTTTTATTTTTCGATGATTTTTTGGTGTCGCTGGCATCGAAAATGGAAAAAAAAAATTAAAAAAAAAATGTTCGCCTTTTTTAATGTTTCGATGATTTTTTGGTGTGGCTGGCATCGAAAATGGGAAAATAAAATTTAAGAATTTTTTTTTCGCCTTTTTTTTTATTTTTCGATGATTTTTTTTTGTGGCTGGCATCGAAAATGGAAAAAAAAAATTAAATTTTTTTTTTTTCGCCTTTTTTATTTTTCGATGATTTTTTTTCTGTGGCTGGCATCGAAAATGAGAAAACAAATTTAAGAATTTTTTTTTTCGCCTTTTTTTTATTTTTCGATGATTTTTTTGTGTGGCTGGCACCGAAAAAGGGAAAAAAAATTCAAGAATTTTTTTTTGCCTTTTTTATTTTTTGATGATTTTTTTTGTGGCTGGCATCGAAAATGGAAAAAAAAATTAAAAAAAATTTTTCGCCTTTTTTATTTTTCGATGATTTTTTTGTGTGGCTGGCACCGAAAAAGGAAAAGAATTTTTTTTTGTCTTTTTTTATTTTTCGATGATTTTTTTTTGTGGCTGGCATTGAAAATGGAAAAAAAAAAATTAAAATTTATTTTTTCCATTTTTTTATTTTTCGATGATTTTTTTTTGTGTGGCTGGCACCGAAAAAGGGAAAAAAAATTCAAGAATTTTTTTTTGCCTTTTTTATTTTTTGATGATTTTTTTTTGTGGCTGGCATCGAAAATGGAAAAAAAAATTAAAAGTTTTTTTTTTCCATTTTTTTATTTTTCGATGATTTTTTTGTGTGGATGGCATCGAAAATGGAAAAAAAAATTAAAAAAAAATTTTTCGCCTTTTTTATTTTTCGATGATTTTTTTGTGTGGCTGGCATCGAAAATGGGAAAACAAATTTAAGAATTTTTTTTCGCCTTTTTTTTTATTTTTCGATGATTTTTTTGTGTGGCTGGCACCGAAAAAGGGAAAAGAATTTTTTTTTTGTCTTTTTTTATTTTTCGATGATTTTTTTTGTGGCTGGCACCGAAAAAGGGAAAAAAAATTCAAGAATTTTTTTTTGCCTTTTTTATTTTTTGATGATTTTTTTTTGTGGCTGGCATCGAAAATGGAAAAAAAAAATTTTAAATTATTTTTCCATATTTTTATTTTTCGATGATTTTTTGGTGTGGCTGGAATCGAAAATGGAAAAAAAAATTAAAATTTCTTTTTTCGCCTTTTTTTAATTTTTCGATGATTTTTTGGTGTGGCTGGCATCGAAAATGGGAAAATAAAATTTAAGAAATTTTTTTTCTCCTTTTTTTTATTTTTCGATGATTTTTTGGTGTGGCTGGCATCGAAAATGGGAAAATAAAATTTAAGAAATTTTTTTTCTCCTTTTTTTTATTTTTCGATGATTTTTTTTTGTGGCTGGCATCGAAAATGGAAAAAAAAAAATTAAATTTTTTTTTTTTCGCCTTTTTTATTTTTCGATGATTTTTTTGTGTGGCTGGCATCGAAAATGGGAAAACAAATTTAAGAATTTTTTTTTCGCCTTTTTTTTATTTTTCGATGATTTTTTTGTGTGGCTGGCACCGAAAAAGGGAAAAAAATTCAAGAATTTTTTTTTTGCCTTTTTTATTTTCCGATGATTTTTTTTTGTGGCTGGCATCGAAAATGGAAAAAAAAAATTAAAAATTTTTTTTTCGCCTTTATTATTTTTCGATGATTTTTTGGTGTGGCTGGCAACGAAATGGAAAAAAAAATTAAGAATTAAAATGAAAATGATTTTTTTGTGTGGCTGGCATCGAAAAAGGGAAAAAAAAATCAAGATTTTTTTTTTGTCTTTTTTATTTTTCGATGATTTTTTGGTGTGGCTGGCATCGAAGATGGAAAAAAAAAATTAAATTTTTTTTTTCCATTTTTTAATTTTTCGATGATTTTTTTTGTGGCTGGCATCGAAAATGGAAAAAAAAAAATAAAAAAAATTTTTTCGCCTTTTTTATTTTTCGATGATTTTTTTGTGTGGCTGGCATCGAAAATGGGAAAACAAATTTAAGAATTTTTTTTTTCGCCTTTTTTTAATTTTTCCATGATTTTTTTGTGTGGCTGGCACCGAAAAAGGGAAAAGAATTTTTTTTTGTCTTTTTTTATTTTTCGATGATTTTTTTTTGTGGCTGGCATCGAAAATGGAAAAAAAATTATTTTTTTTTATTTCCATTTTTTTATTTTTCGATGATTTTTTTGTGTGGCTGGCTTCGAAAATGGAAAAAAAAAATTAAAAAAATTTTTTCGACTTTTTTTTATTTTTCGATTATCTTTTGGTGTGGCTGGCATCGAAAATGGGAAAACAAATTTAAGAATTTTTTTTTTCGCCTTTTTTTAATTTTTCCATGATTTTTTTGTGTGGCTGGCACCGAAAAAGGGAAAAGAATTTTTTTTTTGTCTTTTTTTATTTTTCGATGATTTTTTTTTGTGGCTGGCATCGAAAATGGAAAAAAAATTATTTTTTTTTATTTCCATTTTTTTATTTTTCGATGATATTTTTTGTGTGGCTGGCACCGAAAAAGGGAAAAGAATTTTTTTTTGTCTTTTTTTATTTTTCGATGATTTTTTTTTGTGGCTGGCATCGAAAATGGAAAAAAAAAAAATTAAAAAATTTTTTTTCCATTTTTTTATTTTTCGATGATTTTTTTTGTGGCTGGCATCGAAAATGAAAAAAAAAATCCATTTTTTTTAATTTTCGATGATTTTTTTTGTGTGGCTGGCACCGAAAAAGGGAAAAAAATTCAAGAATTTTTTTTGCGTTTTTTAATTTTTGATGATTTTTTTTGTGGCTGGCATCGAAAATGGAAAAAAAATTATTTTTTTTTATTTCCATTTTTTTATTTTTCGATGATTTTTTTGTGTGGCTGGCTTCGAAAATGGAAAAAAAAAATTAAAAAATTTTTTTCGACTTTTTTTTATTTTTCGATTATCTTTTGGTGTGGCTGGCATCGAAAATGGAAAAAAAAAAATTAAAATTTTTTTCGCCTTTTTTAATTTTTCGATGATTTTTTTGTGTGGCTGGCATCGAAAATGAGAAATAAAATTTAAGAAATTTTTTTTCGCCTTTTTTTATTTTTCGATGATTTTTTTGTGTGGCTGGCATCGAAAATGGGAAAACAAATTTAAGAATTTTTTTTTCGCCTTTTTTTATTTTTCGATGTTTTTTTTTGTGGCTGGCATCGAAAATGGAAAAAAATATTAAAAAAAAATTTTCGACTTTTTTTTTATTTTTCGATGATTTTTTGGTGTGGCTGGCATCGAAAATGGAAAAAAAAAATTAAAAAATTTTTTTTCGCCTTTTTTATTTTTCGATGATTTTTTTGTGTGGCTGGCATCGAAAATGGGAAAACAAATTTAAGAATTTTTTTTTCGCCTTTTCTTATTTTTCGATGATTTTTGTGTGTGGCTGGCACCAAAAAATCAAGAATTTTTTTTTGATGATTTTTTTTGTGGCTGGCATCGAAAATGGAAAAAAAAAATTTAAATTTTTTTTATCCATTTTTTTATTTTTCGATGATTTTTTTTTGTGGCTGGCATCGAAAATGAAAAAAAAAAAATTCAATTTTTTTATTTTTCGATGATTTTTTTTTGTGTGGCTGGCACCGAAAAAGGGAAAAAAATTCAAGAATTTTTTGTTGCGTTTTTTATTTTTTGATGATTTTTTTGTGGCTGGCATCGAAAATGGAAAAAAAAAAATATTTTTTTTTCCATTTTTTTATTTTTCGATGATTTTTTTGTGTGGCTGGCATCGAAAATGGAAAAAAAATTAAAAATTTTTTTTCGCCTTTATTATTTTTCGATGATTTTTTGGTGTGGCTGGCATCGAAAATGGAAAAAAAAAATTAAATTTTTTTTTTCCATTTTTTTATTTTTCGATGATTTTTTTTTTGTGGCTGGCATCGAAAATGGAAAAAAAAAATTTAAATTTTTTTTATCCATTTTTTTATTTTTCGATGATTTTTTTTTGTGGCTGGCATCGAAAATGAAAAAAAAAAAATTCAATTTTTTTATTTTTCGATGATTTTTTTTTGTGTGGCTGGCACCGAAAAAGGGAAAAAAATTCAAGAATTTTTTTTTGCGTTTTTTTATTTTTTGATGATTTTTTTGTGGCTGGCATCGAAAATGGAAAAAAAAAAATATTTTTTTTTTCCATTTTTTTATTTTTCGATGATTTTTTTGTGTGGCTGGCATCGAAAATGGAAAAAAAATTAAAAATTTTGTTTCGCCTTTTTTATTTTTCGATGATTTTTTTGTGTGACTGGCATCGAAAATAGGAAAGAAAACATTTAAAAAAAATTTCGCCATTTTTTTCGATGATTTTTTTGTGTGGCTGGCATCGAAAAAGGGAAAAAAATTCAAGATTTTTTTTTTTTTGTCTTTTTTATTTTTCGATGATTTTTTGGTGTGACTGGCATCGAAAATGGAAAAAAAAATTTAAAATTTTTTGTTTCCATTTTTTTATTTTTCGATGATTTTTTTTTGTGGCTGGCACCGAAAAAGGGAAAAAAATTCAAGAATTTTTTTTGTCTTTTTTATTTTTCGATGATTTTTTTTGTGGCTGGCATCGAAAATGGAAAAAAAAAAATTAAATTTTTTTTTTCCATTTTTTTATTTTTCGATGATTTTTTTTTTGTGGCTGGCATCGAAAATGGAAAAAAAAAATTAAAATTTTTTTTTTTCGCCTTTTTTATTTTTCGATGATTTTTTTGTGTGGCTGGCATCGAAAATGGGTAAACAAATTTAAGAATTTTTTTTCGCCTTTTTTTTATTTTTCGATGATTTTTTTGTGTGGCTGGCACCGAAAAAGGGAAAAAAATTCAAGAATTTTTTTTTTGCCTTTTTTATTTTCCGATGATTTTTTTTTGTGGCTGGCATCGAAAATGGAAAAAAAAAAATTAAAAATTTTTTTTTCGCCTTTATTATTTTTCGATGATTTTTTGGTGTGGCTGGCAACGAAATGGAAAAAAAAATTAAGAATTGAAAATGAAAATGATTTTTTTGTGTGGCTGGCATCGAAAAAGGGAAAAAAAATTCAAGATTTTTTTTTTGTCTTTTTTATTTTTCGATGATTTTTTGGTGTGGCTGGCATCGAAGATGGAAAAAAAAAATTAATTTTTTTTTTTCCATTTTTTTATTTTTCGATGATTTTTTTTGTGGCTGGCATCGAAAATGGAAAAAAAAAAATAAAAAAATTTTTTTCGCCTTTTTTATTTTTCGATGATTTTTTTGTGTGGCTGGCATCGAAAATGGGAAAACAAATTTAAGAATTTTTTTTTCGCCTTTTTTTAATTTTTCGATGATTTTTTTGTGTGGCTGGCACCGAAAAAGGGAAAAGAATGTTTTTTTTGTCTTTTTTTATTTTTCGATGATTTTTTTTTGTGGCTGGCATCGAAAATGGAAAAAAAAAAATTAAAAATTTTTTTTTCCATTTTTTTATTTTTCGATGTTTTTTTTTGTGGCTGGCATCGAAAATGAAAAAAAAAATTCCATTTTTTTTAATTTTCGATGATTTTTTTGTGTGGCTGGCACCGAAAAAGGGAAAAAAATTCAAGAATTTTTTTTGCGTTTTTTATTTTTTGATGATTTTTTTTGTGGCTGGCATCGAAAATGGAAAAAAAATTATTTTTTTTTATTTCCATTTTTTTATTTTTCGATGATTTTTTTGTGTGGCTGGCTTCGAAAATGGAAAAAAAAATTAAAAAATTTTTTTCGACTTTTTTTTTATTTTTCGATGATCTTTTGGTGTGGCTGGCATCGAAAATGGAAAAAAAAAAATTAAAATTTTTTTCGCCTTTTTTAATTTTTCGATGATTTTTTTGTGTGGCTGGCATCGAAAATGAGAAATAAAATTTAAGAAATTTTTTTTCGCCTTTTTTTATTTTTCGATGATATTTTTGTGTGGCTGGCATCGAAAATGGGAAAACAAATTTAAGAATTTTTTTTTCGCCTTTTTTTATTTTTCGATGTTTTTTTTTGTGGCTGGCATCGAAAATGGAAAAAAATATTAAAAAATTTTTTTCGACTTTTTTTTTATTTTTCGATGATTTTTTGGTGTGGCTGGCATCGAAAATGAAAAATAAAAAATTCAATTTTTTTATTATTCGATGATTTTTTTTTGTGTGGCTGGCACCGAAAAAGGGAAAAAAATTCAAGAATTTTTTTTTGCGTTTTTTTATTTTTTGATGATTTTTTTGTGGCTGGCATCGAAAATGGAAAAAAAAAAATATTTTTTTTTCCATTTTTTTATTTTTCGATGATTTTTTTGTGTGGCTGGCATCGAAAATGGAAAAAAAAAAATATTTTTTTTTTCCATTTTTTTATTTTTCGATGATTTTTTTGTGTGGCTGGCATCGAAAATGGAAAAAAAAATTAAAAAATTTTTTTTGCCTTTATTATTTTTCGATGATTTTTTGGTGTGGCTGGCATCTAAATGGAAAAAAAAAATTAAGAAGTTTTTTTCGCCTTTTTTTATTTTTCGATGATTTTTTTGTGTGACTGGCATCGAAAATAGGAAAGAAAAATTTAAAAAAAAATTTCGCCATTTTTTTCGATGATTTTTTTGTGTGGCTGGCATCGAAAAAGGGAAAAAAATTCAAGATTTTTTTTTTTTGTCTTTTTTTATTTTTCGATGATTTTTTGGTGTGGCTGGCATCGAAAATGGAAAAAAAAATTTAAAATTTTTTTTTTCCATTTTTTTATTTTTCGATGATTTTTTTTTGTGGCTGGTACCGAAAAAGGGAAAAAAATTCAAGATTTTTTTTTTTTTTTTTTATTTTTCGATGATTTTTTGGTGTGGCTGGCATCGAAGATGGAAAAAAAAAATTAAATTTTTTTTTTCCATTTTTTTATTTTTCGATGATTTTTTTTGTGGCTGGCATCGAAAATGGAAAAAAAAAAATAAAAAATTTTTTTTCGCCTTTTTTATTTTTCGATGATTTTTTTGTGTGGCTGGCATCGAAAATGGGAAAACAAATTTAAGAATTTTTTTTTCGCCTTTTTTTAATTTTTCGATGATTTTTTTGTGTGGCTGGCACCGAAAAAGGGAAAAGAATTTTTTTTTTGTCTCTTTTTATTTTTCGATGATTTTTTTTTGTGGCTGGCATCGAAAATGGAAAAAAAAAATTAAAATTTTTTTTTCCATTTTTTTATTTTTCGATGATTTTTTTTGTGGCTGGCATCGAAAATGAAAAAAAAAATTCAATTTTTTTTAATTTTCGATGATTTTTTTGTGTGGCTGGCACCGAAAAAGGGAAAAAAATTCAAGAATTTTTTTTGCGTTTTTTATTTTTTGATGATTTTTTTTGTGGCTGGCATCGAAAATGGAAAAAACATTATTTTTTTTTATTTCCATTTTTTTATTTTTCGATGATTTTTTTGTGTGGCTGGCTTCGAAAATGGAAAAAAAAATTAAAAAATTTATTTCGACTTTTTTTTTTATTTTTCGATGATCTTTTGGTGTGGCTGGCATCGAAAATGGAAAAAAAAAATTAAAAAAATTTTTTTCGCCTTTTTTATTTTTCGATGATTTTTTTTTGTGTGGCTGGCATCGAAAATGGGAAAACAAATTTAAGAATTTTTTTTCCCCTTTTTTTATTTTTCGATGATTTTTTTTGTGGCTGGCATCGAAAATGGAAAAAAAAATTTAAATTTTTTTTTTCCATTTTTTTATTTTTCGATGATTTTTTTTTTGTGGCTGGCATCGAAAATGGAAAAAAAAAATTAAAAATTTTTTGTTCGCTTTTTTTATTTTTCGATGATTTTTTTGTGTGGCTGGCATCGAAAATGGGAAAACAAATTTAAGAATTTTTTTTCGCCTCTTTTTATTTTTCGATGATTTTTTTGTGTGGCTGGCACCGAAAAAGGGAAAAAATTCAAGAATTTTTTTTTTGTCTTTTTTTATTTTTCGATGATTTTTTTTGTAGCTGGCATCGAAAATGGAAAAAAAAAATTTAAAATTTATTTTCTCTATTTTTTTATTTTTCGATTATTTTTTTTGTGGCTGGCATCGAAAATGAAAAAAAAAAAAAAAAAAATTCCATTGTTTTTATTTTTCGATAATTTTTTTGTGGCTGGCATCGAAAATGCAAAAAAAAAAAATTTCCATTTTTTTATTTTTCGATGATTTTTTTTGTGTGGCTGGCATCGAAAATGGGAAAATAAAATTTAAGAATTTTTTTTCCCCTTTTTTTTATTTTTCGATGATATTTTTTGTGTGGCTGGCACCGAAAAAGGGAAAAGAATTTTTTTTTTGTCTTTTTTTATTTTTCGATGATTTTTTTTTGTGGCTGGCATCGAAAATGGAAAAAAAAAATTAAAATTTTTTTTTTCGCCTTTTTTATTTTTCGATGATTTTTTTTTGTGTGGCTGGCATCGAAAATGGGAAAACAAATTTAGGAATTTTTTTTCCCCTTTTTTTATTTTTCGATGATATTTTTTGTGTGGCTGGCACCGAAAAAGGGAAAAGATTTTTTTTTTGTCTTTTTTTATTTTTCGATGATTTTTGTTTGTGGCTGGCATCGAAAATGGAAAAAAAATTTAAAATTTATTTTTTCCATTTTTTTATTTTTCGATGATTTTTTTTTTGTATGGCTGGCACCGAAAAAGGGAAAAAAAATTCAAGAATTTTCTTTTGCCTTTTTTATTTTTTGATGATTTTTTTTTGTGGCTGGCATCGAAAATGGAAAAAAAAATTAAAAGTTTTTTTTTTTCATTTTTTTATTTTTCGATGATTTTTTTTTGTGGATAGCATCGAAAATGGAAAAAAAAATTAAAAAATTTTTTTTCGCCTTTTTTATTTTTCGATGATTTTTTTGTGTGGCTGGCATTGAAAATGGGAAAACAAATTTAAGAATTTTTTTTTCGCCTATTTTTATTTTTCGATAATTTTTTTGTGTGGCTGGCACCGAAAAAGGGAAAAGAATTTTTTTTTGTCTTTTTTTATTTTTCGATGATTTTTTTTTGTGGCTGGCATCGAAAATGGAAAAAAATTTAAAATTTATTTTTTCCATTTTTTTATTTTTCGAAGATTTTTTTTTGTGTGGCTGGCACCGAAAAAGGGAAAAAAAATTCAAGAATTTTTTTTTGCCTTTTTTATTTTTTGATGATTTTTTTTGTGGCTGGCATCGGAAATGGAAAAAAAAAATTTAAATTTTTTTTTCCATTTTTTTATTTTTCGATGATTTTTTGGTGTCGCTGGCTTCGAAAATGGAAAAAAAAATTAATATTTCTTTTTTCGCCTTTTTTTTATTTTTCGATGATTTTTTGGTGTGGCTGGCATCGAAAATGGAAAAAAAAATTAAAAAAAAAATGTTCGCCTGTTTTAATGTTTCGATAATTTTTTGGTGTGGCTGGCATCGAAAATGGGAAAATAAAATTTAGGAAATTTTTTTTCGCCTTTTTTTTATTTTTCGATGATTTTTTTTTGTGGCTGGCATCGAAAATGGAAAAAAAAAAAATTAAATATTTTTTTTTCGCCTTTTTTATTTTTCGATGATTTTTTTGTGTGGCTGGCATCGAAAATGGAAAAAAAAAAATATTTTTTTTTTCCATTTTTTTATTTTTCGATGATTTTTTTGTGTGGCTGGCATCGAAAATGGAAAAAAAAATTAAAAAATTTTTTTTGCCTTTATTATTTTTCGATGATTTTTTGGTGTGGCTGGCATCTAAATGGAAAAAAAAAATTAAGAAGTTTTTTTCGCCTTTTTTTATTTTTCGATGATTTTTTTGTGTGACTGGCATCGAAAATAGGAAAGAAAAATTTAAAAAAAAATTTCGCCATTTTTTTCGATGATTTTTTTGTGTGGCTGGCATCGAAAAAGGGAAAAAAATTCAAGATTTTTTTTTTTTGTCTTTTTTTATTTTTCGATGATTTTTTGGTGTGGCTGGCATCGAAAATGGAAAAAAAAATTTAAAATTTTTTTTTTCCATTTTTTTATTTTTCGATGATTTTTTTTTGTGGCTGGTACCGAAAAAGGGAAAAAAATTCAAGATTTTTTTTTTTTTTTTTTATTTTTCGATGATTTTTTGGTGTGGCTGGCATCGAAGATGGAAAAAAAAAATTAAATTTTTTTTTTCCATTTTTTTATTTTTCGATGATTTTTTTTGTGGCTGGCATCGAAAATGGAAAAAAAAAAATAAAAAATTTTTTTTCGCCTTTTTTATTTTTCGATGATTTTTTTGTGTGGCTGGCATCGAAAATGGGAAAACAAATTTAAGAATTTTTTTTTCGCCTTTTTTTAATTTTTCGATGATTTTTTTGTGTGGCTGGCACCGAAAAAGGGAAAAGAATTTTTTTTTTGTCTCTTTTTATTTTTCGATGATTTTTTTTTGTGGCTGGCATCGAAAATGGAAAAAAAAAATTAAAATTTTTTTTTTCCATTTTTTTATTTTTCGATGATTTTTTTTGTGGCTGGCATCGAAAATGAAAAAAAAAATTCAATTTTTTTTAATTTTCGATGATTTTTTTGTGTGGCTGGCACCGAAAAAGGGAAAAAAATTCAAGAATTTTTTTTTGCGTTTTTTATTTTTTGATGATTTTTTTTGTGGCTGGCATCGAAAATGGAAAAAACATTATTTTTTTTTATTTCCATTTTTTTATTTTTCGATGATTTTTTTGTGTGGCTGGCTTCGAAAATGGAAAAAAAAATTAAAAAATTTATTTCGACTTTTTTTTTTATTTTTCGATGATCTTTTGGTGTGGCTGGCATCGAAAATGGAAAAAAAAAAATTAAAAAAATTTTTTTCGCCTTTTTTATTTTTCGATGATTTTTTTTTTGTGTGGCTGGCATCGAAAATGGGAAAACAAATTTAAGAATTTTTTTTCCCCTTTTTTTATTTTTCGATGATTTTTTTTGTGGCTGGCATCGAAAATGGAAAAAAAAATTTAAATTTTTTTTTTCCATTTTTTTATTTTTCGATGATTTTTTTTTTGTGGCTGGCATCGAAAATGGAAAAAAAAAATTAAAAATTTTTTGTTCGCTTTTTTTATTTTTCGATGATTTTTTTGTGTGGCTGGCATCGAAAATGGGAAAACAAATTTAAGAATTTTTTTTCGCCTCTTTTTATTTTTCGATGATTTTTTTGTGTGGCTGGCACCGAAAAAGGGAAAAAATTCAAGAATTTTTTTTTTGTCTTTTTTTATTTTTCGATGATTTTTTTTTGTAGCTGGCATCGAAAATGGAAAAAAAAAATTTAAAATTTATTTTCTCTATTTTTTTATTTTTCGATTATTTTTTTTGTGGCTGGCATCGAAAATGAAAAAAAAAAAAAAAAAAAATTCCATTGTTTTTATTTTTCGATAATTTTTTTGTGGCTGGCATCGAAAATGCAAAAAAAAAAAATTTCCATTTTTTTATTTTTCGATGATTTTTTTTGTGTGGCTGGCATCGAAAATGGGAAAATAAAATTTAAGAATTTTTTTTCCCCTTTTTTTTATTTTTCGATGATATTTTTTGTGTGGCTGGCACCGAAAAAGGGAAAAGAATTTTTTTTTTGTCTTTTTTTATTTTTCGATGATTTTTTTTGTGGCTGGCATCGAAAATGGAAAAAAAAAAATTAAAATTTTTTTTTTCGCCTTTTTTATTTTTCGATGATTTTTTTTTGTGTGGAAAATGGGAAAACAAATTTAGGAATTTTTTTTCCCCTTTTTTTATTTTTCGATGATATTTTTTGTGTGGCTGGCACCGAAAAAGGGAAAAGATTTTTTTTTTGTCTTTTTTTATTTTTCGATGATTTTTTTTTGTGGCTGGCATCGAAAATGGAAAAAAAATTTAAAATTTATTTTTTCCATTTTTTTATTTTTCGATGATTTTTTTTTTGTATGGCTGGCACCGAAAAAGGGAAAAAAAATTCAAGAATTTTCTTTTGCCTTTTTTATTTTTTGATGATTTTTTTTTGTGGCTGGCATCGAAAATGGAAAAAAAAATTAAAAGTTTTTTTTTTTCATTTTTTTATTTTTCGATGATTTTTTTTTGTGGATAGCATCGAAAATGGAAAAAAAAATTAAAAAATTTTTTTTCGCCTTTTTTATTTTTCGATGATTTTTTTGTGTGGCTGGCATTGAAAATGGGAAAACAAATTTAAGAATTTTTTTTCGCCTATTTTTATTTTTCGATAATTTTTTTGTGTGGCTGGCACCGAAAAAGGGAAAAGAATTTTTTTTTGTCTTTTTTTATTTTTCGATGATTTTTTTTTGTGGCTGGCATCGAAAATGGAAAAAAAATTAAAATTTATTTTTTCCATTTTTTTATTTTTCGAAGATTTTTTTTTGTGTGGCTGGCACCGAAAAAGGGAAAAAAAATTCAAGAATTTTTTTTTGCCTTTTTTATTTTTTGATGATTTTTTTTGTGGCTGGCATCGGAAATGGAAAAAAAAAATTTAAAATTTTTTTTCCATTTTTTTATTTTTCGATGATTTTTTGGTGTCGCTGGCTTCGAAAATGGAAAAAAAAATTAATATTTCTTTTTTCGCCTTTTTTTTATTTTTCGATGATTTTTTGGTGTGGCTGGCATCGAAAATGGAAAAAAAAATTAAAAAAAAAATGTTCGCCTTTTTTAATGTTTCGATAATTTTTTGGTGTGGCTGGCATCGAAAATGGGAAAATAAAATTTAAGAAATTTTTTTTCGCCTTTTTTTTATTTTTCGATGATTTTTTTTTGTGGCTGGCATCGAAAATGGAAAAAAAAATTAAATTTTTTTTTTTTCGCCTTTTTTATTTTTCGATGATTTTTTTGTGTGGCTGGCATCGAAAATGAGAAAACAAATTTAAGAATTTTTTTTTTCGCCTTTTTTTTATTTTTCGATGATTTTTTTGTGTGGCTGGCACCGAAAAAGGGAAAAAAAATTCAAGAATTTTTTTTTGCCTTTTTTATTTTTTGATGATTTTTTTTTGTGGCTGGCATCGAAAATGGAAAAAAAAATTAAAAAATTTTTTTCGCCTTTTTTATTTTTCGATGATTTTTTTGTGTGGCTGGCACCGAAAAAGGGAAAAGAATTTTTTTTTGTCTTTTTTTATTTTTCGATGATTTTTTTTTGTGGCTGGCATTGAAAATGGAAAAAAAAAAATTAAAATTTATTTTTTCCATTTTTTTATTTTTCGATGATTTTTTTTGTGTGGCTGGCAACGAAATGGAAAAAAAATTAAGAATTGAAAATGAAAATGATTTTTTTGTGTGGCTGGCATCGAAAAAGGGAAAAAAAATTCAAGATTTTTTTTTTGTCTTTTTTATTTTTCGATGATTTTTTGGTTTGGCTGGCATCGAAGATGGAAAAAAAAAATTAAATTTTTTTTTCCATTTTTTTATTTTTCGATGATTTTTTTTGTGGCTGGCATCGAAAATGGAAAAAAAAAATAAAAAAATTTTTTTCGCCTTTTTTATTTTTCGATGATTTTTTTGTGTGGCTGGCATCGAAAATGGGAAAACAAATTTAAGAATTTTTTTTTCGCCTTTTTTTAATTTTTCGATGATTTTTTTGTGTGGCTGGCACCGAAAAAGGGAAAAGAATTTTTTTTTGTCTTTTTTTATTTTTCGATGTTTTTTTTTGTGGCTGGCATCGAAAATGGAAAAAAAAATTATAAGTTTTTTTTTTCCATTTTTTTATTTTTCGATGATTTTTTTTGTGGCTGGCATCGAAAATGAAAAAAAAAATTCCATTTTTTTAAATTTTCGATGATTTTTTTTGTTTGGCTGGCACCGAAAAAGGGAAAAAAATTCAAGAATTTTTTTTGCGTTTTTTATTTTTTGATGATTTTTTTTGTGGCTGGTTTCGAAAATGGAAAAAAAATTATTTTTTTTTATTTCCATTTTTTTATTTTTCGATGATTTTTTTGTGTGGCTGGCTTCGAAAATGGAAAAAAAATAAAAAAATTTTTTTCGACTTTTTTTTTATTTTTCGATGATCTTTTGGTGTGGCTGGCATCGAAAATGGAAAAAAAAAATTAAAAAAATTTTTTTCGCCTTTTTTATTTTTCGATGATGTTTTTTTTGTGTAGCTGGCATCGAAAATGGGAAAACAAATTTAAGAATTTTTGTTCCCCTTTTTTTATTTTTCGATGATATTTTTTGTGTGGCTGGCACCGAAAAGGGGAAAAGATTTTTTTTTTGTCTTTTTTTATTTTTCGATGATTTTTTTTTGTGGCTGGCATCGAAAATGGAAAAAAAAATTTAAAATTTATTTTTTCCATTTTTTTATTTTTCGATGATTTTTTTTTGTATGGCTGGCACCGAAAAAGGGAAAAAAAATTCAAGAATTTTTTTTTGCGTTTTTTATTTTTTGATGATTTTTTTTTGTGGCTGGCATCGAAAATGGAAAAAAAAATTAAAAGTTTTTTTTTTCCATTTTTTTATTTTTCGATGATTTTTTGGTGTGGCTGGCATCGAAAATGGAAAAAAAAATTAAAATTTCTTTTTTCGCCTTTTTTTTATTTTTCGATGATTTTTTGGTGTGGCTGGCATCGAAAATGGGAAAATAAAATTTAAGAAATTTTTTTTCGCCTTTTTTTATTTTTCGATGATTTTTTTTGTGGCTGGCATCGAAAATGGAAAAAAAAAATAAAAAAATTTTTTTCGCCTTTTTTATTTTTCGATGATTTTTTTGTGTGGCTGGCATTGAAAATGGGAAAACAAATTTAAGAATTTTTTTTTCGCCTTTTTTTATTTTTCGATGATTTTTTTGTGTGGCTGGCACCGAAAAAGGGAAAAGAATTTTTTTTTGTCTTTTTTTATTTTTCGATGATTTTTTTTTGTGGCTGGCATCGAAAATGGAAAAAAAATTTAAAATTTATTTTTTCTATTTTTTTTATTTTTCGATGATTTTTTTTTATGTGGCTGGCACCGAAAAAGGGAAAAAAAATTCAAGAATTTTTTTTTGCTTTTTTTATTTTTTGATGATTTTTTTTGTGGCTGGCATCGAAAATGAAAAAAAAAAATTAAAATTTTTTTTTCCATTTTATTATTTTTCGATGATTTTTTGGTGTGGCTGGCATCGAAAATGGAAAAAAAAATTAAAATTTCTTTTTTCGCCTTTTTTTTATTTTTCGATGATTTTTTGGTGTGGCTGGCATCGAAAATGGAAAAAAAAAAATTAAAAAAAAAATGTTCGCCTTTTTTAATGTTTCGATGATTTTTTGGTGTGGCTGGCATCGAAAATGGGAAAATAAAATTTAAGAAATTTTTTTTCGCCTTTTTTTATTTTTCGATGATTTTTTTTGTGGCTGGCATCGAAAATGGAAAAAAAAAATTAAATTTTTTTTTCGCCTTTTTTATTTTTCGATGATTTTTTTGTGTGGCTGGCATCGAAAATGAGAAAACAAATTTAAGAATTTTTTTTTCGCCTTTTTTTTTATTTTTCGATGATTTTTTTGTGTGGCTGGCACCGAAAAAGGGAAAAAAAATTCAAGAATTTTTTTTTGCCTTTTTTATTTTTTGATGATTTTTTTTGTGGCTGGCATCGAAAATGGAAAAAAAATTAAAAAAATTTTTTTCGCCTTTTTTATTTTTCGATGATTTTTTTGTGTGGCTGGCACCGAAAAAGGGAAAAGAATTTTTTTTTTGTCTTTTTTTATTTTTCGATGATTTTTTTTTGTGGCTGGCATTGCAAATGGAAAAATAAATTTAAAATTTATTTTTTCCATTTTTTTATTTTTCGATGATTTTTTTTTTGTGTGGCTGGCACCGAAAAAGGGAAAAAAAATTCAAGAATTTTTTTTTGCCTTTTTTATTTTTTGATGATTTTTTTTTGTGGCTGGCATCGAAAATGGAAAAAAAAATTAAAAGTTTTTTTTTTCCATTTTTTTATTTTTCGATGATTTTTTTGTGTGGATGGCATCGAAAATGGAAAAAAAAATTAAAAAAATTTTTTTCGCCTTTTTTTATTTTTCGATGATTTTTTTGTGTGGCTGGCATCGAAAATGGGAAAACAAATTTAAGAATTTTTTTTCGCCTTTTTTTTATTTTTCGATGATTTTTTTGTGTGGCTGGCACCGAAAAAGGGAAAAGAATTTTTTTTTTGTCTTTTTTTATTTTTCGATGATTTTTTTTTGTGGCTGGCATCGAAAATGGAAAAAAAAATTTAAAATTTATTTTTTCCATTTTTTTATTTTTCGATGATTTTTTTTTGTATGGCTGGCACCGAAAAACGGAAAAAAAATTCAAGAATTTTTTTTTGCGTTTTTTATTTTTTGATGATTTTTTTTTGTGGCTGGCATCGAAAATGGAAAAAAAAATTATAAGTTTTTTTTTTCCATTTTTTTATTTTTCGATGATTTTTTTTTGTGGATGGCATCGAAAATGGAAAAAAAAAAAAAAAAAAATTTCGCCTTTTTGATTTTTCGATGATTTTTTTGTGTGGCTGGCATTGAAAATGGGAAAACAAATTTA
The DNA here is from genome assembly GCF_037179485.1 of Ochlerotatus camptorhynchus. NCBI lineage: Eukaryota > Metazoa > Arthropoda > Insecta > Diptera > Culicidae > Ochlerotatus > Ochlerotatus camptorhynchus. Next base: position 29,339 of record NW_027041448.1, read on the forward strand.
TGAATTTTTTTTTCGCCTTTTTTTATTTTTCGATGATTTTTTTGTGTGGCTGGCACCGAAAAAGGGAAAAGAATTTTTTTTGTCTTTTTTTATTTTTCGATGATTTTTTTTTGTGGCTGGCATCGAAAATGGAAAAAAAAATTGAAAATTTATTTTTTCCATTTTTTTATTTTTCGATGATTTTTTTTTGTGTGGCTGGCACCGAAAAAGGGAAAAAAAATTCAAGAATTTTTTTTTGCCTTTTTTATTTTTTATGATTTTTTTTGTGGCTGGCATCGAAAATGGAAAAAAAAAATTAAATTTTTTTTTTTCCATTTTTTTATTTTTCGATGATTTTTTGGTGTGGCTGGCATCGAAAATGGAAAAAAAAATTAAAATTTCTTTTTTCGCCTTTTTTTTATTTTTCGATGATTTTTTGGTGTGGCTGGCATCGAAAATAGAAAAAAAAAATTAAAAAAAAATGTTCGCCTTTTTTAATTTTTCGATGATTTTTTGGTGTGGCTGGCATCGAAAATGGTAAAACAAATTTAAAAAATAAAAAAAAAAGGCGAAAAAAAAATTTAAAAATTTTTTTTCCATTTTTTTGCTTTTCGATGATTTTTTTTTGTGGCTGGCATCGAAAATGGAAAAATAAATTAAAAATTTTTTTTTCGCCTTTTTTATTTTTCGATGATTTTTTTGTGTGGCTGGCATCGAAAATGGAAAAAAAAAATTATTTTTTTTTTTTCCATTTTTTTATTTTTCGATGATTTTTTTGTGTGGCTGGCATCGAAAATGGAAAAAAAATTAAAATTTTTTTTTTCGCCTTTATTATTTTTCGATGATTTTTTGGTGTGGCTGGCATCTAAATGGAAAAAAAAAATTAAGAAGTTTTTTTCGCCTTTTTTATTTTTCGATGATTTTTTTGTGTGACTGGCATCGAAAATAGGAAAGAAAAATTTAAAAAAAAATTTCGCCATTTTTTTCGATGATTTTTTTGTGTGGCTGGCATCGAAAAAGGGAAAAAAAATCAAGATTTTTTTTTTTTGTCTTTTTTATTTTTCGATGATTTTTTGGTGTGGCTGGCATCGAAAATGGAAAAAAAAATTTAAATTTTTTTTTTTCCATTTTTTTATTTTTCGATGATTTTTTTTTTGTGGCTGGCACCGAAAAAGGGAAAAAAATTCAAGAATTTTTTTTGTCTTTTTTATTTTTCGATGATTTTTTTTTGTGGCTGGCATCGAAAATGGAAAAAAAATTTAATTTTTTTTTTTCCATTTTTTTATTTTTCGATGATTTTTTTTTGTGGCTGGCATCGAAAATGGAAAAAAAAATTTAAAAATTTTTTGTTCGCTTTTTTTATTTTTCGATGATTTTTTTGTGTGGCTGGCATCGAAAATGGGAAAACAAATTTAAGAATTTTTTTTCGCCTCTTTTTATTTTTCGATGATTTTTTTGTGTGGCTGGCACCGAAAAAGGGAAAAAATTCAAGAAATTTTTTTTTGTCTTTTTTTATTTTTCGATGATTTTTTTTTTGTAGCTGGCATCGAAAATGGAAAAAAAAAATTTAAAATTTAATTTTTCTATTTTTTTATTTTTCGATTATTTTTTTTTGTGGCTGGCATCGAAAATGAAAAAAAAAAAAAAAAAATTCCATTGTTTTTATTTTTCGATAATTTTTTTGTGGCTGGCATCGAAAATGGAAAAAAAAAAAAAAAAAATCCATTTTTTTTATTTTTCGATGATTTTTTTTGTGTGGCTGGCATCGAAAATGGGAAAATAAAATTTAAGAATTTTTTTTCCCCTTTTTTTATTTTTCGATGATATTTTTTGTGTGGCTGGCACCGAAAAAGGGAAAAGAATTTTTTTTTGTCTTTTTTTATTTTTCGATGATTTTTTTTGTGGCTGGCATCGAAAATGGAAAAAAAAAATTAAAATTTTTTTTTTCGCCTTTTTTATTTTTCGATGATTTTTTTTTGTGTGGCTGGCATCGAAAATGGGAAAAAAAAAAATAAAAAAAAAATTTTCGCCTTTTTTATTTTTCGATGATTTTTTTGTGTGGCTGGCATCGAAAATGGGAAATTTGAAAGGGAAAAAAAATTCAAGATTTTTTTTTTGTCTTTTTTTATTTTTCGATGATTTTTTGGTGTGGCTGGCATCGAAGATGGAAAAAAAAATTTAAATTTTTTTTTTTCCATTTTTTTATTTTTCGATGATTTTTTTTGTGGCTGGCATCGAAAATGGAAAAAAAAAAAATAAAAAAATTTTTTTCGCCTTTTTTATTTTTCGATGATTTTTTTGTGTGGCTGTCATCGAAAATGGGAAAACAAATTTAAGAATTTTTTTTGCGTTTTTTATTTTTTGATGATTTTTTTTGTGGCTGGCATCGAAAATGGAAAAAAAAATATATTTTTTTATTTCCATTTTTTTATTTTTCGATGATTTTTTTGTGTGGCTGGCTTCGAAAATGGAAAAAAAATTAAAAAAAATTTTTCGACTTTTTTTTTATTTTTCGATGATTTTTTGGTGTGGCTGGCATCGAAAATGGAAAAAAAAAATTAAAAAAATTTTTTTCGCCTTTTTTATTTTTCGATGATTTTTTTTTTGTGTGGCTGGCATCGAAAATGGGAAAACAAATTTAAGAATTTTTTTTCCCCTTTTTTTTATTTTTCGATGATATTTTTTGTGTGGCTGGCACCGAAAAAGGGAAAAGAATTTTTTTTTGTCTTTTTTTATTTTTCGATGATTTTTTTTTGTGGCTGGCATCGAAAATGGAAAAAAAAAATTTAAAATTTATTTTTTCCATTTTTTTATTTTTTGATGATTTTTTTTTGTATGGCTGGCACCGAAAAAGGGAAAAAAAATTCAAGAATTTTTTTTTGCGTTTTTTATTTTTTGATGATTTTTTTTTGTGGCTGGCATCGAAAATGGAAAAAAAATTAAAAGTTTTTTTTTTCCATTTTTTTATTTTTCGATGATTTTTTTTTTGTGGATGGCATCGAAAATGGAAAAAAAAATTAAAAAAATTTTTTTTCGCCTTTTTTATTTTTCGATGATTTTTTTTTTGTGTGGCTGGCATCGAAAATGGGAAAACAAATTTAAGAATTTTTTTTCCCCTTTTTTTTATTTTTCGATGATATTTTTGTGTGGCTGGCACCGAAAAAGGGAAAAGAATTTTTTTTTTGTCTTTTTTTATTTTTCGATGATTTTTTTTTGTGGCTGGCATCGAAAATGGAAAAAAAAAATTTAAAATTTATTTTTTCCATTTTTTTATTTTTCGATGATTTTTTTTTGTATGGCTGGCACCGAAAAAGGGAAAAAAAAATTCAAGAATTTTTTTTTGCGTTTTTTATTTTTTGATGATTTTTTTTTGTGGCTGGCATCGAAAATGGAAAAAAAAATTAAAAGTTTTTTTTTTCCATTTTTTTATTTTTCGATGATTTTTTTTTGTGGATGGCATCGAAAATGGAAAAAAAAAATAAAAAAATTTTGTTTCGCCTTTTTTATTTTTCGATGATTTTTTTGTGTGGCTGGCATTGAAAATGGGAAACAAATTTAAGAATTTTTTTTTCGCCTTTTTTTATTTTTCGATGATTTTTTTGTGTGGCTGGCACCGAAAAAGGGAAAAGAATTTTTTATTGTCTTTTTTTATTTTTCGATGATTTTTTTTTGTGGCTGGCATCGAAAATGGAAAAAAATTGAAAATTTATTTTTTCCATTTTTTTTATTTTTCGATGATTTTTTTGTGTGGCTGGCACCGAAAAAGGGAAAAAAAATTCAAGAATTTTTTTTTGCCTTTTTTATTTTTTGATGATTTTTTTTGTGGCTGGCATCGAAAATGAAAAAAAAAAATTAAAATTTTTTTTTTCCATTTTATTATTTTTCGATGATTTTTTGGTGTGGCCTTTTTTTTATTTTTCGATGATTTTTTTTGTGGCTGGCATCGAAAATGGAAAAAAAAAAATTAAAATTTTTTTTTTCGCCTTTTTTATTTTTCGATGATTTTTTTGTGTGGCTGGCATCGAAAATGGGAAAACAAATTTAAGAATTTTTTTTTCGCCTTTTTTTTTTTTTTGATGATTTTTTTGTGTGGCTGGCACCGAAAAAGGGAAAAAAATTCAAGATTTTTTTTTTTGCCTTTTTTATTTTTCGATGATTTTTTTGTGTGGCTGGCATCGAAAATGGGAAAACAAATTTAAGAATTTTTTTTTCGCCTTTTCTTATTTTTCGATGATTTTTGTGTGTGGCTGGCACCAAAAAAGGGAAAAAAAATTCAAGAATTTTTTTTTGCCTTTTTTATTTTTTGATGATTTTTTTTGTGGCTGGCATCGAAAATGAAAAAAAAAAATTAAAATTTTTTTTTCCATTTTATTATTTTTCGATGATTTTTTGGTGTGGCCTTTTTTTTATTTTTCGATGATTTTTTTTGTGGCTGGCATCGAAAATGGAAAAAAAAAAATTAAAATTTTTTTTTTCGCCTTTTTTATTTTTCGATGATTTTTTTTTTGTGTGGCTGGCATCGAAAATGGGAAAACAAATTTAAGAATTTTTTTTCCCCTTTTTTTTATTTTTCGATGATATTTTTTGTGTGGCTGGCACCGAAAAAGGGAAAAGAATTTTTTTTTGTCTTTTTTTATTTTTCGATGATTTTTTTTTGTGGCTGGCATCGAAAATGGAAAAAAAATTGAAAATTTATTTTTTCCATTTTTTTTATTTTTCGATGATTTTTTTTGTGTGGCTTGCACCGAAAAAGGGAAAAAAAATTCAAGAATTTTTTTTTGCCTTTTTTATTTTTTGATGATTTTTTTTGTGGCTGGCATCGAAAATGAAAAAAAAAATTAAAATTTTTTTTTCCATTTTATTATTTTTCGATGATTTTTTGGTGTGGCCTTTTTTTTATTTTTCGATGATTTTTTTTGTGGCTGGCATCGAAAATGGAAAAAAAAAAAATTAAAATTTTTTTTTTCGCCTTTTTTATTTTTCGATGATTTTTTTTTTGTGTGGCTGGCATCGAAAATGGGAAAACAAATTTAAGAATTTTTTTTCCCCTTTTTTTATTTTTCGATGATATTTTTTGTGTGGCTGGCACCGAAAAAGGGAAAAGAATTTTTTTTTTGTCTTTTTTTATTTTTCGATGATTTTTTTTTGTGGCTGGCATCGAAAATGGAAAAAAAAAAAATTTAAAATTTATTTTTTCCATTTTTTTATTTTTCGATGATTTTTTTTTTGTATGGCTGGCACCGAAAAAGGGAAAAAAAATTCAAGAATTTTTTTTTGCGTTTTTTATTTTTTGATGATTTTTTTTTGTGGCTGGCATCGAAAATGGAAAAAAAATTAAAAGTTTTTTTTTTTCATTTTTTTATTTTTCGATGATTTTTTTTTGTGGATGGCATCGAAAATGGAAAAAAAAATTAAAAAAATTTTTTTCGCCTTTTTTATTTTTCGATGATTTTTTTTTTTTTGTGGCTGGCATCGAAAATGGGAAAACAAATTTAAGAATTTTTTTTCCCCTTTTTTTTATTTTTCGATGATATTTTTTGTGTGGCTGGCACCGAAAAAGGGAAAAGAATTTTTTTTTTGTCTTTTTTTATTTTTCGATGATTTTTTTTTGTGGCTGGCATCGAAAATGGAAAAAAAAAATTTAAAATTTATTTTTTCCATTTTTTTATTTTTCGATGATTTTTTTTTTGTATGGCTGGCACCGAAAAAGGAAAAAAAAAATTCAAGAATTTTTTTTTGCGTTTTTTATTTTTTGATGATTTTTTTTTGTGGCTGGCATCGAAAATGGAAAAAAAATTAAAAGTTTTTTTTTTCCATTTTTTTATTTTTCGATGATTTTTTGGTGTGGCTGGCATCGAAGATGGAAAAAAAAAATTAAATTTTTTTTTTCCATTTTTTTATTTTTCGATGATTTTTTTTGTGGCTGGCATCGAAAATGAAAAAAAAAAATTCCATTTTTTTTAATTTTCGATGATTTTTTTTGTGTGGCTGGCACCAAAAAAGGGAAAAAAATTCAAGAATTTTTTTTGCGTTTTTTATTTTTTGATGATTTTTTTTGTGGCTGGCATCGAAAATGGAAAAAAAATTATATTTTTTTATTTCCATTTTTTTATTTTTCGATGATTTTTTTGTGTGGCTGGCTTCGAAAATGGAAAAAAAAATAAAAAAATTTTTTTCGACTTTTTTTTATTTTTCGATGATCTTTTGGTGTGGCTGGCATCGAAAATGGAAAAAAAAAATTAAAAAAATTTTTTTCGCCTTTTTTATTTTTCGATGATGTTTTTTTTGTGTAGCTGGCATCGAAAATGGGAAAACAAATTTAAGAATTTTTTTTCCCCTTTTTTTATTTTTCGATGATATTTTTTGTGTGGCTGGCACCGAAAAAGGGAAAAGATTTTTTTTTTGTCTTTTTTTATTTTTCGATGATTTTTTTTTGTGGCTGGCATCGAAAATGGAAAAAAAAAATTTAAAATTTATTTTTTCCATTTTTTTATTTTTCGATGATTTTTTTTTGTATGGCTGGCACCGAAAAAGGGAAAAAAAATTCAAGAATTTTTTTTTGCGTTTTTTATTTTTTGATGATTTTTTTTTGTGGCTGGCATCGAAAATGGAAAAAAAAATTAAAAGTTTTTTTTTTCCATTTTTTTATTTTTCGATGATTTTTTGGTGTGGCTGGCATCGAAAATGGAAAAAAAAATTAAAATTTCTTTTTTCGCCTTTTTTTTATTTTTCGATGATTTTTTGGTGTGGCTGGCATCGAAAATGGGAAAATAAAATTTAAGAAATTTTTTTTCGCCTTTTTTTATTTTTCGATGATTTTTTTTGTGGCTGGCATCGAAAATGGAAAAAAAAAAATAAAAAAATTTTTTTCGCCTTTTTTATTTTTCGATGATTTTTTTGTGTGGCTGGCATTGAAAATGGGAAAACAAATTTAAGAATTTTTTTTTCGCCTTTTTTTATTTTTCGATGATTTTTTTGTGTGGCTGGCACCGAAAAAGGGAAAAGAATTTTTTTTTGTCTTTTTTTATTTTTCGATGATTTTTTTTTGTGGCTGGCATCGAAAATGGAAAAAAAATTTAAAATTTATTTTTTCTATTTTTTTTATTTTTCGATGATTTTTTTTTATGTGGCTGGCACCGAAAAAGGGAAAAAAAATTCAAGAATTTTTTTTTGCCTTTTTTTTTTTTTGATGATTTTTTTTGTGGCTGGCATCGAAAATGAAAAAAAAAATTAAAAATTTTTTTTCCATTTTATTATTTTTCGATGATTTTTTGGTGTGGCTGGCATCGAAAATGGAAAAAAAAATTAAAATTTCTTTTTTCGCCTTTTTTTTATTTTTCGATGATTTTTTGGTGTGGCTGGCATCGAAAATGGAAAAAAAAATTAAAAAAAAAATGTTCGCCTTTTTTAATGTTTCGATGATTTTTTGGTGTGGCTGGCATCGAAAATGGGAAAATAAAATTTAAGAAATTTTTTTTCGCCTTTTTTTATTTTTCGATGATTTTTTTTGTGGCTGGCATCGAAAATGGAAAAAAAAAATTAAATTTTTTTTTTTCGCCTTTTTTATTTTTCGATGATTTTTTTGTGTGGCTGGCATTGAAAATGAGAAAACAAATTTAAGAATTTTTTTTTCGCCTTTTTTTTATTTTTCGATGATTTTTTTGTGTGGCTGGCACCGAAAAAGGGAAAAAAAATTCAAGAATTTTTTTTTGCCTTTTTTATTTTTTGATGATTTTTTTTTGTGGCTGGCATCGAAAATGGAAAAAAAATTAAAAAAAAATTTTTCGCCTTTTTTATTTTTCGATGATTTTTTTGTGTGGCTGGCACCGAAAAAGGGAAAAGAATTTTTTTTTTGTCTTTTTTTATTTTTCGATGATTTTTTTTTGTGGCTGGCATTGCAAATGGAAAAATAAATTTAAAATTTATTTTTTCCATTTTTTTATTTTTCGATGATTTTTTTTTGTGTGGCTGGCACCGAAAAAGGGAAAAAAAAATCAAGAATTTTTTTTTGCCTTTTTTATTTTTTGATGATTTTTTTTTGTGGCTGGCATCGAAAATGGAAAAAAAAATTAAAAGTTTTTTTTTTTCCATTTTTTTATTTTTCGATGATTTTTTTGTGTGGATGGCATCGAAAATGGAAAAAAAAATTAAAAAAAATTTTTTCGCCTTTTTTTATTTTTCGATGATTTTTTTGTGTGGCTGGCATCGAAAATGGGAAAACAAATTTAAGAATTTTTTTTTCGCCTTTTTTTTATTTTTCGATGATTTTTTTGTGTGGCTGGCACCGAAAAAGGGAAAAGAATTTTTTTTTTGTCTTTTTTTATTTTTCGATGATTTTTTTTTGTGGCTGGCATCGAAAATGGAAAAAAAAAATTTAAAATTTATTTTTTCCATTTTTTTATTTTTCGATGATTTTTTTTTGTATGGCTGGCACCAAAAAAGGGAAAAAAAATTCAAGAATTTTTTTTTGCGTTTTTTATTTTTTGATGATTTTTTTTTGTGGCTGGCATCGAAAATGGAAAAAAAAATTAAAAGTTTTTTTTTTCCATTTTTTTATTTTTCGATGATTTTTTTTTGTGGATGGCATCGAAAATGGAAAAAAAAAAAAAAAATTTTCGCCTTTTTGATTTTTCGATGATTTTTTTGTGTGGCTGGCATTGAAAATGGGAAAACAAATTTATGAATTTTTTTTTCGCCTTTTTTTTATTTTTCGATGATTTTTTTGTGTGGCTGGCACCGAAAAAGGGAAAAGAATTTTTTTTGTCTTTTTTTATTTTTCGATGATTTTTTTTTGTGGCTGGCATCGAAAATGGAAAAAAAAATTTAAAATTTATTTTTTCTATTTTTTTTATTTTTCGATGATTTTTTTTATGTGGCTGGCACCGAAAAAGGGAAAAAAAATTCAAGAATTTTTTTTTGCCTTTTTTATTTTTTGATGATTTTTTTTGTGGCTGGCATCGAAAATGAAAAAAAAAAATTAAAATTTTTTTTTCCATTTTATTATTTTTTGATGATTTTTTGGTGTGGCTGGCATCGAAAATGGAAAAAAAAATTAAAATTTCTTTTTTCGCCTTTTTTTTATTTTTCGATGATTTTTTGGTGTGGCTGGCATCGAAAATGGAAAAAAAATTAAAAAAAAAATGTTCGCCTTTTTTAATGTTTCGATGATTTTTTGGTGTGGCTGGCATCGAAAATGGGAAAATAAAATTTAAGAAATTTTTTTTCGCCTTTTTTTATTTTTCGATGATTTTTTTTTGTGGCTGGCATCGAAAATGGAAAAAAAAAATTAAAATTTTTTTTTCGCCTTTTTTATTTTTCGATGATTTTTTTGTGTGGCTGGCATCGAAAATGAGAAAACAAATTTAAGAATTTTTTTTTCGCCTTTTTTTTTATTTTTCGATGATTTTTTTGTGTGGCTGGCACCGAAAAAGGGAAAAAAATTCAAGAATTTTTTTTTGCCTTTTTTATTTTTTGATGATTTTTTTTGTGGCTGGCATCGAAAATGGAAAAAAAAATTAAAAAAAATTTTTTCGCCTTTTTTATTTTTCGATGATTTTTTTGTGTGGCTGGCACCGAAAAAGGGAAAAGAATTTTTTTTTTGTCTTTTTTTATTTTTCGATGATTTTTTTTTTGTGGCTGGCATTGCAAATGGAAAAATAAATTTAAAATTTATTTTTTCCATTTTTTTATTTTTCGATGATTTTTTTTTGTGTGGCTGGCACCGAAAAAGGGAAAAAAAATTCAAGAATTTTTTTTTGCCTTTTTTATTTTTTGATGATTTTTTTTTGTGGCTGGCATCGGAAATGGAAAAAAAAAATTAAAAGTTTTTTTTTTTCCATTTTTTTATTTTTCGATGATTTTTTTGTGTGGATGGCATCGAAAATGGAAAAAAAAAATTAAAAAAAATTTTTTCGCCTTTTTTATTTTTCGATGATTTTTTTGTGTGGCTGGCATCGAAAATGGGAAAACAAATTTAAGAATTTTTTTTCGCCTTTTTTTTATTTTTCGATGATTGTTTTGTGTGGCTGGCACCGAAAAAGGGAAAAAAAATTCAAGAATTTTTTTTTGCCTTTTCTATTTTTTGATGATTTTTTTTTGTGGCTGGCATCGAAAATGGAAAAAAAAATTAAAAGTTTTTTTTTTCCATTTTTTTATTTTTCGATGATTTTTTTGTGTGGATGGCATCGAAAATGGAAAAAAAAATTAAAAAAATTTTTTTCGCCTTTTTTATTTTTCGATGATTTTTTTGTGTGGCTGGCATCGAAAATGGGAAAACAAATTTAAGAATTTTTTTTTCGCCTTTTTTTTATTTTTCGATGATTTTTTTGTGTGGCTTGCACCGAAAAAGGGAAAAGAATTTTTTTTTCTTTTTTTATTTTTCGATGATTTTTTTTTGTGGCTGGCATCGAAAATGGAAAAAAAAATTTAAAATTTATTTTTTCCATTTTTTTATTTTTCGATGATTTTTTTTTGTGTGGCTGGCACCGAAAAAGGGAAAAAAAATTCAAGAATTTTTTTTTGCCTTTTTTTATTTTTTATGATTTTTTTTGTGGCTGGCATCGAAAATGGAAAAAAAAAATTAAATTTTTTTTTCCATTTTTTTATTTTTCGATGATTTTTTGGTGTGGCTGGCATCGAAAATGGAAAAAAAAATTAAAATTTCTTTTTTCGCCTTTTTTTTTATTTTTCGATGATTTTTTGGTGTGGCTGGCATCGAAAATAGAAAAAAAAAAATTAAAAAAAAAATGTTCGCCTTTTTTAATTTTTCGATGATTTTTTTGGTGTGGCTGGCATCGAAAATGGTAAAACAAATTTAAAAAATAAAAAAAAAAGGCGAAAAAAAAATTTAAAAATTTTTTTTCCATTTTTTTGCTTTTCGATGATTTTTTTTTGTGGCTGGCATCGAAAATGGAAAAATAAATTAAAAATTTTTTTTTCGCCTTTTTTATTTTTCGATGATTTTTTTGTGTGGCTGGCATCGAAAATGGAAAAAAAAAAATTATTTTTTTTTTCCATTTTTTTATTTTTCGATGATTTTTTTGTGTGGCTGGCATCGAAAATGGAAAAAAAATTAAAATTTTTTTTTTCGCCTTTATTATTTTTCGATGATTTTTTGGTGTGGCTGGCATCTAAATGAAAAAAAAAAATTAAGAAGTTTTTTTCGCCTTTTTTATTTTTCGATGATTTTTTTGTGTGACTGGCATCGAAAATAGGAAAGAAAAATTTAAAAAAAAATTTCGCCATTTTTTTCGATGATTTTTTTGTGTGGCTGGCATCGAAAAAGGGAAAAAAAATCAAGATTTTTTTTTTTTGTCTTTTTTATTTTTCGATGATTTTTTGGTGTGGCTGGCATCGAAAATGGAAAAAAAAATTTAAATTTTTTTTTTTCCATTTTTTTATTTTTCGATGATTTTTTTTTTGTGGCTGGCACCGAAAAAGGGAAAAAAATTCAAGAATTTTTTTTGTCTTTTTTATTTTTCGATGATTTTTTTTGTGGCTGGCATCGAAAATGGAAAAAAAATTTAATTTTTTTTTTTTCCATTTTTTTATTTTTCGATGATTTTTTTTTGTGGCTGGCATCGAAAATGGAAAAAAAAATTTAAAAATTTTTTGTTCGCTTTTTTTATTTTTCGATGATTTTTTTGTGTGGCTGGCATCGAAAATGGGAAAACAAATTTAAGAATTTTTTTTCGCCTCTTTTTATTTTTCGATGATTTTTTTGTGTGGCTGGCACCGAAAAAGGGAAAAAATTCAAGAAATTTTTTTTTGTCTTTTTTTATTTTTCGATGATTTTTTTTTTGTAGCTGGCATCGAAAATGGAAAAAAAAAAAATTAAAATTTAATTTTTCTATTTTTTTATTTTTCGATTATTTTTTTTTGTGGCTGGCATCGAAAATGAAAAAAAAAAAAAAAAAAATTCCATTGTTTTTATTTTTCGATAATTTTTTTGTGGCTGGCATCGAAAATGGAAAAAAAAAAAAAAAAATCCATTTTTTTTATTTTTCGATGATTTTTTTTGTGTGGCTGGCATCGAAAATGGGAAAATAAAATTTAAGAATTTTTTTTCCCCTTTTTTTATTTTTCGATGATATTTTTTGTGTGGCTGGCACCGAAAAAGGGAAAAGAATTTTTTTTTGTCTTTTTTTATTTTTCGATGATTTTTTTTTGTGGCTGGCATCGAAAATGGAAAAAAAAAAATTAAAATTTTTTTTTTCGCCTTTTTTATTTTTCGATGATTTTTTTTTGTGTGGCTGGCATCGAAAATGGGAAAAAAAAAATAAAAAAAAAATTTTCGCCTTTTTTATTTTTCGATGATTTTTTTGTGTGGCTGGCATCGAAAATGGGAAATTTGAAAGGGAAAAAAAATTCAAGATTTTTTTTTGTCTTTTTTTATTTTTCGATGATTTTTTGGTGTGGCTGGCATCGAAGATGGAAAAAAAAATTTAAATTTTTTTTTTCCATTTTTTTATTTTTCGATGATTTTTTTTGTGGCTGGCATCGAAAATGGAAAAAAAAAATAAAAAAAAATTTTTCGCCTTTTTTATTTTTCGATGATTTTTTTGTGTGGCTGTCATCGAAAATGGGAAAACAAATTTAAGAATTTTTTTTGCGTTTTTTATTTTTTGATGATTTTTTTTGTGGCTGGCATCGAAAATGGAAAAAAAAATATATTTTTTTATTTCCATTTTTTTATTTTTCGATGATTTTTTTGTGTGGCTGGCTTCGAAAATGGAAAAAAAATTAAAAAAATTTTTTCGACTTTTTTTTTTTTTTCGATGATTTTTTGGTGTGGCTGGCATCGAAAATGGAAAAAAAAAAATTAAAAAAATTTTTTTCGCCTTTTTTATTTTTCGATGATTTTTTTTTTGTGTGGCTGGCATCGAAAATGGGAAAACAAATTTAAGAATTTTTTTTCCCCTTTTTTTTATTTTTCGATGATATTTTTTGTGTGGCTGGCACCGAAAAAGGAAAAAGAATTTTTTTTTTGTCTTTTTTTTATTTTTCGATGATTTTTTTTTGTGGCTGGCATCGAAAATGGAAAAAAAAAATTTAAAATTTATTTTTTCCATTTTTTTATTTTTCGATGATTTTTTTTTTGTATGGCTGGCACCGAAAAAGGGAAAAAAAAATTCAAGAATTTTTTTTTGCGTTTTTTATTTTTTGATGATTTTTTTTGTGGCTGGCATCGAAAATGGAAAAAAAATTAAAAGTTTTTTTTTTCCATTTTTTTATTTTTCGATGTTTTTTTTTTGTGGATGGCATCGAAAATGGAAAAAAAAATTAAAAAAATTTTTTTCGCCTTTTTTATTTTTCGATGATTTTTTTTTGTGTGGCTGGCATCGAAAATGGGAAAACAAATTTAAGAATTTTTTTTCCCCTTTTTTTTTATTTTTCGATGATATTTTTTGTGTGGCTGGCACCGAAAAAGGGAAAAGAATTTTTTGTTTTTCTTTTTTTATTTTTCGATGATTTTTTTTTTGTGGCTGGCATCGAAAATGGAAAAAAAAAATTTAAAATTTATTTTTTCCATTTTTTTATTTTTCGATGATTTTTTTTTGTATGGCTGGCACCGAAAAAGGGAAAAAAAAATTCAAGAATTTTTTTTTGCGTTTTTTATTTTTTGATGATTTTTTTTTGTGGCTGGCATCGAAAATGGAAAAAAAATTAAAAGTTTTTTTTTTCCATTTTTTTATTTTTCGATGATTTTTTTTTTGTGGATGGCATCGAAAATGGAAAAAAAAATAAAAAAATTTTTTTCGCCTTTTTTATTTTTCGATGATTTTTTTGTGTGGCTGGCATTGAAAATGGGAAACAAATTTAAGAATTTTTTTTTCGCCTTTTTTTATTTTTCGATGATTTTTTTGTGTGGCTGGCACCGAAAAAGGGAAAAGAATTTTTTTTGTCTTTTTTTATTTTTCGATGATTTTTTTTTGTGGCTGGCATCGAAAATGGAAAAAAAATTGAAAATTTATTTTTTCCATTTTTTTTATTTTTCGATGATTTTTTTGTGTGGCTGGCACCGAAAAAGGGAAAAAAAATTCAAGAATTTTTTTTTGCCTTTTTTATTTTTTGATGATTTTTTTTGTGGCTGGCATCGAAAATGAAAAAAAAAAATTAAAATTTTTTTTTCCATTTTATTATTTTTCGATGATTTTTTGGTGTGGCCTTTTTTTTATTTTTCGATGATTTTTTTTGTGGCTGGCATCGAAAATGGAAAAAAAAAAAAATTAAAATTTTTTTTTTCGCCTTTTTTATTTTTCGATGATTTTTTTGTGTGGCTGGCATCGAAAATGGGAAAACAAATTTAAGAATTTTTTTTTCGCCTTTTTTTTTTTTTTTTGATGATTTTTTTGTGTGGCTGGCACCGAAAAAGGGAAAAAAATTCAAGATTTTTTTTTTTGCCTTTTTTATTTTTCGATGTTTTTTTGTGTGGCTGGCATCGAAAATGGGAAAACAAATTTAAGAATTTTTTTTTCGCCTTTTCTTATTTTTCGATGATTTTTGTGTGTGGCTGGCACCAAAAAAGGGAAAAAAAATTCAAGAATTTTTTTTTGCCTTTTTTATTTTTTGATGATTTTTTTTGTGGCTGGCATCGAAAATGAAAAAAAAAAATTAAAATTTTTTTTTCCATTTTATTATTTTTCGATGATTTTTTGGTGTGGCCTTTTTTTTATTTTTCGATGATTTTTTTTGTGGCTGGCATCGAAAATGGAAAAAAAAAAATTAAAATTTTTTTTTTCGCCTTTTTTATTTTTCGATGATTTTTTTTTTTGTGTGGCTGGCATCGAAAATGGGAAAACAAATTTAAGAATTTTTTTTCCCCTTTTTTTTATTTTTCGATGATATTTTTTGTGTGGCTGGCACCGAAAAAGGGAAAAGAATTTTTTTTTGTCTTTTTTTATTTTTCGATGATTTTTTTTTGTGGCTGGCATCGAAAATGGAAAAAAAATTGAAAATTAATTTTTTCCATTTTTTTTATTTTTCGATGATTTTTTTTGTGTGGCTGGCACCGAAAAAGGGAAAAAAAATTCAAGAATTTTTTTTTGCCTTTTTTATTTTTTGATTATTTTTTTTGTGGCTGGCATCGAAAATGAAAAAAAAAAATTAAAATTTTTTTTTCCATTTTATTATTTTTCGATGATTTTTTGGTGTGGCCTTTTTTTTATTTTTCGATGATTTTTTTTGTGGCTGGCATCGAAAAAGGAAAAAAAAAAATTAAAATTTTTTTTTTCGCCTTTTTTATTTTTCGATGATTTTTTTTTTGTGTGGCTGGCATTGAAAATGGGAAAACAAATTTAAGAATTTTTTTTCCCCTTTTTTTTATTTTTCGATGATATTTTTTGTGTGGCTGGCACCGAAAAAGGGAAAAGAATTTTTTTTTTGTCTTTTTTTATTTTTCGATGATTTTTTTTTGTGGCTGGCATCGAAAATGGAAAAAAAAAATTTAAAATTTATTTTTTCCATTTTTTTATTTTTCGATGATTTTTTTTTTGTATGGCTGGCACCGAAAAAGGGAAAAAAAAATTCAAGAATTTTTTTTTGCGTTTTTTATTTTTTGATGATTTTTTTTTGTGGCTGGCATCGAAAATGGAAAAAAAATTAAAAGTTTTTTTTTTCCATTTTTTTATTTTTCGATGATTTTTTTTTGTGGATGGCATCGAAAATGGAAAAAAAAATTAAAAAAATTTTTTTCGCCTTTTTTATTTTTCGATGATTTTTTTTTTGTGTGGCTGGCATCGAAAATGGGAAAACAAATTTAAGAATTTTTTTTCCCCTTTTTTTTATTTTTCGATGATATTTTTTGTGTGGCTGGCACCGAAAAAGGGAAAAGATTTTTTTTTTTGTCTTTTTTTATTTTTCGATGATTTTTTTTGTGGCTGGCATCGAAAATGGAAAAAAAAAATTTAAAATTTATTTTTTCCATTTTTTTATTTTTCGATGATTTTTTTTGTATGGCTGGCACCGAAAAAGGAAAAAAAAAATCAAGAATTTTTTCTTGCGTTTTTTATTTTTTGATGATTTTTTTTTGTGGCTGGCATCGAAAATGGAAAAAAAATTAAAAGTTTTTTTTTTCCATTTTTTTATTTTTCGATGATTTTTTGGTGTGGCTGGCATCGAAGATGGAAAAAAAATTTAAATTTTTTTTTTTCCATTTTTTTATTTTTCGATGATTTTTTTTGTGGCTGGCATCGAAAATGAAAAAAAAAAATCCATTTTTTTTAATTTTCGATGATTTTTTTTGTGTGGCTGGCACCGAAAAAGGGAAAAAAATTCAAGAATTTTTTTTGCGTTTTTTATTTTTTGATGATTTTTTTTGTGGCTGGCATCGAAAATGGAAAAAAAATTATATATTTTTATTTCCATTTTTTTATTTTTCGATGATTTTTTTGTGTGGCTGGCTTCGAAAATGGAAAAAAAAATTAAAAATTTTTTTTCGACTTTTTTTTTATTTTTCGATGATTTTTTGGTGTGGCTGGCATCGAAAATGGAAAAAAAAATTAAAAATTTTTTTCGCCTTTTTTATTTTTCGATGATTTTTTTTTTGTGTGGCTGGCATCGAAAATGGGAAAACAAATTTAAGAATTTTTTTCCCCTTTTTTTTATTTTTCGATGATATTTTTTGTGTGGCTGGCACCGAAAAAGGGAAAAGAATTTTTTTTTTGTCTTTTTTTATTTTTCGATGATTTTTTTTTGTGGCTGGCATCGAAAATGGAAAAAAAAAATTTAAAATTTATTTTTTCCATTTTTTTATTTTTCGATGATTTTTTTTTTGTATGGCTGGCACCGAAAAAGGGAAAAAAAAATTCAAGAATTTTTTTTTGCGTTTTTTATTTTTTGATGATTTTTTTTTGTGGCTGGCATCGAAAATGGAAAAAAAATTAAAAGTTTTTTTTTTCCATTTTTTTATTTTTCGATGATTTTTTTTGTGGATGGCATCGAAAATGGAAAAAAAAATAAAAAAAATTTTTTTCGCCTTTTTTATTTTTCGATGTTTTTTTTGTGTGGCTGGCATTGAAAATGGGAAACAAATTTAAGAATTTTTTTTTCGCCTTTTTTTATTTTTCGATGATTTTTTTGTGTGGCTGGCACCGAAAAAGGGAAAAGAATTTTTTTTTGTCTTTTTTTATTTTTCGATGATTTTTTTTTTGTGGCTGGCATCGAAAATGGAAAAAAAATTGAAAATTTATTTTTTCCATTTTTTTTATTTTTTGATGATTTTTTTGTGTGGCTGGCACCGAAAAAGGGAAAAAAAATTCAAGAATTTTTTTTTGCCTTTTTTATTTTTTGATGATTTTTTTTGTGGCTGGCATCGAAAATGAAAAAAAAAAATTAAAATTTTTTTTTCCATTTTATTATTTTTCGATGATTTTTTGGTGTGGCCTTTTTTTTATTTTTCGATGATTTTTTTTGTGGCTGGCATCGAAAATGGAAAAAAAAAAAATTAAATTTTTTTTTTTCGCCTTTTTTATTTTTCGATGATTTTTTTGTGTGGCTGGCATCGAAAATGGGAAAACAAATTTAAGAATTTTTGTTTCGCCTTTTATTTTTTTTTTGATGATTTTTTTGTGTGGCTGGCACCGAAAAAGGGAAAAAATTCAAGATTTTTTTTTTTGCCTTTTTTATTTTTCGATGATTTTTTTTGTGTGGCTGGCATCGAAAATGGGAAAACAAATTTAAGAATTTTTTTTTCGCCTTTTCTTATTTTTCGATGATTTTTGTGTGTGGCTGGCACCAAAAAAGGGAAAAAAAAATCAAGAATTTTTTTTTTGATGATTTTTTTTATGGCTGGCATCGAAAATGAAAAAAAAAATTAAAAATTTTTTTTTCGCCTTTTTTTATTTTTCGATGATTTTTTTGTGTGGCTGGCATCGAAAATGGGAAAACAAATTTAAGATTTTTTTTTTCGCCTTTTTTTATTTTTCGATGATTTTTTTTGTGGCTGGCATCGAAAATGGAAAAAAAATTAAAAAAATTTTTTTTCGCCTTTTGTTTATTTTTCGATGATTTTCTTGTGTGGCTGGCATCGAATATGGGAAAACAAATTTAAGAATTTTTTTTCGCCTTTTTTTATTTTTCGATGATTTTTTTGTGTGGCTGGCATTTTTTTATTTTTCGATGATTTTTTTTGTGGCTGGCATCAAAAATGAAAAAAAAATAAAAAAAAATTTTTTCGCTTCTTTTATTTTTCGATGATTTTTTTGTGTGGCTGGCATCGAAAATGGGAAAACAAATTTAAGAATTTTTTTTCGCCTTTTTTTATTTTTCGATGATTTTTTTTGTGGCTGGCATCGAAAATGGAAAAAAAAAAAATTAAAATTTTTTTTTCGCCTTTTGTATTTTTCGATGATTTTTTTGTGTGGCTGGCATCGAAAATGGGAAAACAAATTTAAGAATTTTTTTTTCGCCTTTTCTTATTTTTCGATGATTTTTGTGTGTGGCTGGCACCAAAAAAGGGAAAAAAAAAATCAAGAATTTTTTTTTGATGATTTTTTTTGTGGCTGGCATAGAAAATGAAAAAAAAAAATAATTTCCATTTTTTTATTTTTCGATGATTTTTTTGTGTGGCTGGCACCGAAAAAGGGAAAAAAAAATTCAAGAATTGTTTTTTGCCTTTTTTATTTTTCGATGATTTTTTTTTGTGGCTGGCATCGAAATGGAAAAAAAACAAAAATCCATTTTTTTATTTTTCGATGATTTTTTTGTGTAGCTGGCATCAAAAATGGAAAAAAAAATTAAAATTTTTTTTTCGCCTTTTTTATTTTTCGATGATTTTTTTTTGTGGCTGGCATCGAAAATGGAAAAAAAAAATTAAAATTTTTTTTTTCGCCTTTATTATTTTTCGATGATTTTTTGGTGTGGCTGGCACCGAAAAAGGGGAAAAAAAATTCAAGAATTGTTTTTTGCCTTTTTTATTTTTCGATGATTTTTTTTTGTGGCTGGCATCGAAATGGAAAAAAAAAAAAAAAAATCCATTTTTTTATTTTTCGATGATTTTTTTGTGTAGCTGGCATCAAAAATGGAAAAAAAAATTAAAATTTTTTTTTCGCCTTTTTTATTTTTCGATGATTTTTTGGTGTGGCTGGCATCGAAAATGGAAAAAAAAAATTAAAAAATTTTTTTCGCCTTCTTTTTATTTTTCGATGATTTTTTGGTGTGGGAAAATGGGAAAATAAAATTTAAGAATTTTTTTTCGCCTTTTGCTATTTTTCGATGATTTTTTTTTGTAGCTGGCATCGAAAATGGAAAAAAAAATATAAATTTTTTTTTTCGCCTTTTTTATTTTTCGATGATTTTTTTGTGTGGCTGGCATCAAAAATGGGAAAACAAATTTAAGAATTTTTTTTTCGCCTTTTTTTATTTTTCGATGATTTTTTTGTGTGGCTGGCACCGAAAAAGGGAAAAAAATTCAAGAATTTTTTTTTGTCCTCTTTATTTTTCGATGATTTTTTTTTATTGGCTGGCATCGAAACTGGAAAAAAAAAATTAAAAAAAAAAAAAAACAATTTCCATTTTTTTATTTTTCGATGATTTTTTTTGTGGCTGGCACCGAAAAAGGGAAAAAAATTCAAGAATTCTTTTTTGCCTTTTTTATTTTTCGATGATTTTTTTTGTGGCTGGCATTGAAATGGAAAAAAAATATAATTTTTTTTGTGTAGCTGGCACCGAAAAACGGAAAAAAATTCAAGATTTTTTTTTTTTTTTTGTCTTTTTTATTTTTTGATGATTTTTTTTGTGGCTGGCATCGAAAATAGAAAAAAAAAGAAATAAATTTTTTTTCCATTTTTTTATTTTTCGATGATTTTTTTTGTGGCTGGCATCAAAAATGAAAAAAAAAATAAAAAAATTTTTTTTTCGCCTTTTTTATTTTTCGATGATTTTTTTGTGTGGCTGGCATCGAAAATGGGAAAACAAATTTAAGAATTTTTTTTTCGCCTTTTTTTATTTTTCGATGATTTTTTTTGTGGCTGGCATCGAAAATGGAAAAAAAAAATTAAAAAAATTTTTTTTCGCCTTTTGTTTATTTTTCGATGATTTTCTTGTGTGGCTGGCATCGAAAATGGGAAAACAAATTTAAGAATTTTTGTTTCGCCTTTTTTTATTTTTCGATGATTTTTTTTGTGGCTGGCATCGAAAATAGAAAAAAAAAGAAATAAAATTTTTTTTCCATTTTTTTATTTTCCGATGATTTTTTTTTGTGGCTGGCACCGAAAAAGGGAAAAAAAATTCAAGATTTTTTTTTTTTTTTGTCTTTTTTATTTTTCGATGATTTTTTTTGTGGCTGGCATCGAAAATAGAAAAAAAAGAAATAAAATTTTTTTTCCATTTTTTTATTTTTCGATGATTTTTTTTGTGGCTGGCATCAAAAATGGAAAAAAAAATTAAAAAATTTTTTTTCGCCTTTTTTATTTTTCGATGATTTTTTTGTGTGGCTGGCATCGAAAATGGGAAAACAAATTTAAGAATTTTTTTTTCGCCTTTTTTTTATTTTTCGATGATTTTTTTTGTGGCTGGCATCGAAAATGGAAAAAAAAAATTAAAAAAATTTTTTTTCGCCTTTTGTTTATTTTTCGATGATTTTCTTGTGTGGCTGGCATCGAAAATGGGAAAACAAATTTAAGAATTTTTTTTTTCGCCTTTTTTTATTTTTCGATGATTTTTTTTGTGTGGCTGGCACCGAAAAAGGGAAAAAAATTCAAGAATTTTTTTTTGTCTTCTTTATTTTTCGATGATTTTTTTTTATTTGCTGGCATCGAAACTGGAAAAAAAAAATAAAAAAAAAAAAAAAAATTTCCATTTTTTTATTTTTCGATGATTTTTTTGTGTGGCTGGCATCGAAAATGGGAAAACAAATTTAAGAATTTTTTTTCGCCTTTTGTTTATTTTTCGATGATTTTCTTGTGTGGCTGGCATCGAAAATGGGAAAACAAATTTAAGAATTTTTTTTTCGCCTTTTTTTATTTTTCGATGATTTTTTTTGTGTGGCTGGCACCGAAAAAGGGAAAAAAATTCAAGAATTTTTTTTTGCCTTTTTTATTTTTCGATGATTTTTTTTGTGGCTGGCATCGAAATGGAAAAAAAAATATAAATTTTTTTGTGTGGCTGGCACCGAAAAAGGGAAAAAAATTCAAGATTTTTTTTTTTTTTGTCTTTTTTATTTTTCGATGATTTTTTTTTGTGGCTGGCATCGAAAATAGAAAAAAAAAGAAATAAAATTTTTTTTCCATTTTTTTTATTTTTCGATGATTTTTTTTGTGGCTGGCATCAACAATGGAAAAAAAAATTAAAAAAATTTTTTTTTCGCCTTTTTTATTTTTCGATGATTTTTTTGTGTGGCTGGCATCGAAAATGGGAAAACAAATTTAAGAATTTTTTTTTCGCCTTTTTTTTATTTTTCGATGATTTTTTTTTGTGGTTGGCATCGAAAATGGAAAAAAAAATTAAAAAAAAAATTTTTCGCCTTTTGTTTATTTTTCGATGATTTTCTTGTGTGGCTGGCATCGAAAATGGGAAAACAAATTTAAGAATTTTTTTTTCGCCTTTTTTAATTTTTCGATGATTTTTTTGTGTGGCTGGCACCGAAAAAGGGAAAAAAATTCAAGATTTTTTTTTTTTTGTCTCTTTTATTTTTCGATGATTTTTTTTGTGGCTGGCATCGAAAATAGAAAAAAAAAGAAATAATTTTTTTTTTCCATTTTTTTATTTTTCGATGATTTTTTTTGTGGCTGGCATCAAAAATGAAAAAAAAAATTAAAAATTTTTTTTCGCCTTTTTTAATTTTTCGATGATTTTTTTGTGTGGCTGGCACCGAAAAAGGGAAAAAAAATTCAAGATTTTTTTTTTTTGTCTCTTTTATTTTTCGATGATTTTTTTTGTGGCTGGCATCGAAAATAGAAAAAAAAAGAAATAATTTTTTTTCCATTTTTTTATTTTTTGATGATTTTTTTTGTGGCTGGCATCAAAAATGGAAAAAAAAATTAAAAATTTTTTTTCGCCTTTTTTATTTTTCGATGATTTTTTTGTGTGGCTGGCATCGAAAATGGGAAAAAAAATTTAAGAATTTTTTTTTTCGCCTTTTTTTATTTTTCGATGATTTTTTTGTGGCTGTTATCGAAAATAGAAAAAAAAAGAAATAAAAATTTTTTTCCATTTTTTTATTTTCCGATGATTTTTTTTTGTGGCTGGCATCGAAAATGGAAAAAAAAATTAAAAATTTTTTTTTCGCCTTTATTATTTTTCGATGATTTTTTGGTGTGGCTGGCAACGAAATGGAAAAAAAAAAATTAAGAAGTTTTTTCCGCCTTTTTTATTTTTCGATGATTTTTTTTTGTGGCTGGCATCGAAAATGGGAAAACAAATTTAAGAATTTTTTTTTCGCCTTTTTTAATTTTTCGATGATTTTTGTGTGTGGCTGGCACCAAAAAGGGAAAAAAATCAAGATTTTTTTTTTTTTGTCTTTTTTATTTTTCGATGATTTTTTTTTTGTGGCTGGCATCGAAAATGGAAAAAAAAAAATTTAAATTTTTTTTTCCATTTTTTTATTTTTCGATGATGAAAATGAAAAAAAAAAAAAAAAAATTTCCATTTTTTTATTTTTCGATGATTTTTTTGTGTGGCTGGCACCGAAAAAGGGAAAAAAAATTCAAGAATTTTTTTTTGCCTTTTTTATTTTTCGATGATTTTTTTTGTGGCTGGCATCGAAAATGGGAAAACAAATTTAAGAATTTTTTTTTCGCCTTTTTTAATTTTTCGATGATTTTTGTGTGTGGCTGGCACCAAAAAGGGAAAAAAATCAAGATTTTTTTTTTTTGTCTTTTTTATTTTTCGATGATTTTTTTTTTGTGGCTGGCATCGAAAATGGAAAAAAAAAAATTTAAATTTTTTTTTCCATTTTTTTATTTTTCGATGATGAAAATGAAAAAAAAAAAAAAAATTCCATTTTTTTATTTTTCGATGATTTTTTTGTGTGGCTGGCACCGAAAAAGGGAAAAAAATTCAAGATTTTTTTTTTGCCTTTTTTATTTTTTGATGATTTTTTTTGTGGCTGGCATCGAAAAAGGAAAAAAAAAAATAAATTTCCATTTTTTTATTTTTCGATGATTTTTTTGTGTGGCTGGCATCGAAAATGGAAAAAAAAAATTAAAAAAATTTTTTCGCCTTTTTTATTTTTCGATGATTTTTTTTGTGTGGCTGGCATCGAAAATGGGAAAACAAATTTAAGAATTTTTTTTTCGCCTTTTTTTTATTTTTCGATGATTTTTTTGTGTGGCTGGCACCGAAAAAGGGAAAAAAAATTCAAGATTTTTTTTTTTTTGTCTCTTTTATTTTTCGATGATTTTTTTTTGTGGCTGGCACCGAAAAAGGGAAAAAAATTCAAGAATTTTTTTTTGCCTTTTTTTATTTTTCGATGATTTTTTTTGTGGCTGGCATCGAAATGGAAAAAAAAATATAAATTTTTTTGTGTGGCTGGCACCGAAAAAGGGAAAAAAATTCAAGATTTTTTTTTTTTTGTTTTTTTTATTTTTTGATGATTTTTTTTGTGGCTGGCATCGAAAATAGAAAAAAAAAAGAAATAAAATTTTTTTCGCCTTTTTTATTTTTCGATGATTTTTTTGTGTGGCTGGCATCGAAAATGGGAAAATAAATTTAAGAATTTTTTTTTCGCCTTTTTTTATTTTTCGATGATTTTTTTTGTGGCTGGCATCGAAAATGGAAAAAAAAATTAAAAAAATTTTTTCGCCTTTTGTTTATTTTTCGATGATTTTCTTGTGTGGCTGGCATCGAAAATGGGAAAACAAATTTAAGAATTTTTTTTTCGCCTTTTCTTATTTTTCGATGATTTTTGTGTGTGGCTGGCACCAAAAAAGGGAAAAAAAATCAAGAATTTTTTTTTTGATGATTTTTTTTGTGGCTGGCATTGAAAATAGAAAAAAAAAAAATTTTAATTTATTTTTTCCATTTTTTTATTTTTCGATGATTTTTTTTGTGGCTGGCATCGAAAATGAAAAAAAAATAAATTTCCATTTTTTATTTTTCGATGATTTTTTTGTGTGGCTGGCACCGAAAAAGGGAAAAAAAATTCAAGAATTTTTTTTTGCCTTTTTTATTTTTCGATGATTTTTTTTTGTGGCTGGCATCGAAATGGAAAAAAAAAAAAAATATTTCAATTTTTTTTTTTTTCGATGATTTTTTTGTGTGTAAATTTTATTTTCCCATTTTCCCACACCAAAAAATATCATCGAAAAATAAAAAAAGGGGAAAAAAAATTCTTAAATTTGTTTTCCCATTTTCGATGCCAGCCACACAAAAAAAAATCTTCGAAAAATAAAAAAGGCGAAAAAAAAATTTTTAATTTTTTTTTTTCCATTTTCGATGCCTGCTACAAAAAAAAAATCATCGAAAAGCAAAAAAATGGAAAAAAAATTTTAAATTTTTTTTTCGCCTTTTTTTTATTTTTACGATGATTTTTTTTTTGTAGCAGGCATCGAAAATGGAAAAAAAAAATTAAAAATTTTTTTTCGCCTTTTTTATTTTTCGAAGATTTTTTTTTGTGTGGCTGGCATCGAAAATGGAAAAAAAAATTAAAAAAAATTTTTCGCCTTTTGTTTATTTTTCGATGATTTTCTTGTGTGGCTGGCATCGAAAATGGGAAAACAAATTTAAGAATTTTTTTTTCGCCTTTTTTTATTTTTCGATGATTTTTTGGTGTGGCTGGCATCGAATATGGGAAAATAAAATTTATAATTTTTTTTTTCGCCTTTTTTTTTTATTTTTCGGTGATTTTTTTTTGTAGCAGGCATCGAAAATGGAAAAAAAAAAAAATTAAAATTTTTTTTTACGCCTTTTTTATTTTTCGATGAGTTTTTTTGTGTGGCTGGCATCGAAAATGGGAAAACAAATTTAAGAAATTTTTTTCCCCTTTTTTTATTTTTCGATGATATTTTTTGTGTGGCTGGCACCGAAAAAGGGAAAAGAATTTTTTTTTTGTCTTTTTTTATTTTTTGATGATTTTTTTTTGTGGCTGGCATCGAAAATGGAAAAAAAAAAATTTAAAATTAATTTTTTCCATTTTTTTATTTTTCGATGATTTTTTTTTGTGTGGCTGGCACCGAAAAAGGGAAAAAAAATTCAAGATTTTTTTTTTTTGTCTCTTTTATTTTTCGATGATTTTTTTTGTGGCTGGCACCGAAAAAGGGAAAAAAATTCAAGAATTTTTTTTTGCCTTTTTTATTTTTTGATGATTTTTTTTTGTGGCTGGCATCGAAAATGGAAAAAAAAATCAAAAGTTTTTTTTTTCCATTTTTTTATTTTTCGATGATTTTTTTTTGTGGATGGCATCGAAAATGGGAAAACAAATTTAAAAATTTTTTTTTCGCCTTTTTTTTATTTTTCGATGATTTTTTTGTGTGGCTGGCACCGAAAAAGGGAAAGAATTGTTTTTTTGTCTTTTTTTATTTTTCGATGATTTTTTTTTGTGGCTGGCATCGAAAATGGAAAAAAAAATTTTAAATTTATTTTTTCAATTTTTTTATTTTTCGATGATTTTTTTTGTGTGGCTGGCACCGAAAAAGGGAAAAAAATTCAAGAATTTTTTTTTGTCTTTTTTATTTTTTGATGATTTTTTTTGTGGCTGGCATCGAAAATGGAAAAAAAAAATTAAAATTTTTTTTTTTCCATTTTTTTATTTTTCGATGATTTTTTTTGTGGCTGGCATCGAAAATGGAAAAAAAAATTTAAAATTTATTTTTTCCATTTTTTTATTTTTCGATGATTTTTTTTGTGTGGCTGGCACCGAAAAAGGGAAAAAAAAATTCAAGAATTTTTTTTTTGCCTTTTTCATTTTTTTATGATTTTTTTTGTGGCTGGCATCGAAAATGGAAAAAAAAAATTAAAATTTTTTTTTCCATTTTTTTATTTTTCGATGATTTTTTGGTGTGGCTGGCATCGAAAATGGAAAAAAAAATTAAAATTTCTTTTTTCGCCTTTTTTTTATTTTTCGATGATTTTTTGGTGTGGCTGGCATCGAAAATGGAAAAAAAAAATTAAAAAAAAAAATGTTCGCCTTTTTTAATTTTTCGATGATTTTTTGGTGTGGCAGGCATCGAAAATGGGAAAATAAAATTTAAGAAATTTTTTTTCGCCTTTTTTTTTATTTTTCGATGATTTTTTTTTGTGGCTGGCATCGAAAATGGAAAAAAAAAATTAAATTTTTTTTTTTCGCCTTTTTTATTTTTCGATGATTTTTTTGTGTGGCTGGCATCGAAAATGGGAAAACAAATTTAAGAATTTTTTTTCGCCTTTTCTTATTTTTCGATGATTTTTGTGTGTGGCTGGCACCAAAAAAGGGAAAAAAAATCAAGAATTTTTTTTTGATGATTTTTTTGTGGCTGGCATCGAAAATAGAAAAAAAAAATTTAAATTTTTTTGTTCCATTTTTTTTATTTTTCGATGATTTTTTTTTGTGGCTGGCATCGAAAATGAAAAAAAAAATAAATTTCCATTTTTTTATTTTTCGATGATTTTTTTGTGTGGCTGGCACCGAAAAAGGGAAAAAAATCAAGAATTTTTTTTTTGCCTTTTTTATTTTTCGATGATTTTTTTTTGTGGCTGGCATCGAAATGAAAAAAAAAAAAACAAAATTTCCATTTTTTTATTTTTCCATGATTTTTTTGTGTGGCTGGCATCGAAAATGGAAAAAAAAAATTAAAATTTCTTTTTTCGCCTTTTTTATTTTTCGATGATTTTTTGGTGTGGCTGGCATCGAAAATGGAAAAAAAAAAATTAAAATTTTTTTTTTCGCCTTCTTTTTATTTTTCGATGATTTTTTGGTGCGGGAAAATGGGAAAATAAAATTTAAGAATTTTTTTTCGCCTTTTTCTACTTTTCGATGATTTTTTTTTGTAGCTGGCATCGAAAATGAAAAAAAAAATATAAATTTTTTTTCGCCTTTTTTATTTTTCGATGATTTTTTTGTGTGGCTGGCATCAAAAATGGGAAAACATATTTAAGAATTTTTTTTTCGCCTTTTTTTATTTTTCGATGATTTTTTTGTGTGGCTGGCACCGAAAAAGGGAAAAAAATTCAAGATTTTTTTTTTGTCTTCTTTATTTTTCGATGATTTTTTTTTGTGGCTGGCATCGAAACTGGAAAAAAAAATTTTAATTTTTTTTTTCCATTTTTTTGCTTTTCGATGATTTTAGGGAAAAAAAAATTCTTGAATTTTTTTCCCTTTTTCGGTGCCAGCCACACAGAAAATATCATCGAAAAATAAAAAAAGGGGAAAAAAAATATTCTTAAATTTGTTTTCCCATTTTCGATGCCTGCCACACAAAAAAAAATCATCGAAAAATAAAAAAGGCGAAAAAAAAATTTTTAATTTTTTTTTTCCATTTTCGATGCCTGCTACAAAAAAAAATCATCGAAAAATAAAAAAAAAGGCGAAAAAAAAATTTAAAATTCTTTTTTTCCATTTTTTTGCTTTTCGATGATTTTTTTTGTGGCTGGCATCGAAAATGGAAAAATAAATTAAAAATTTTTTTTTCGCCTTTTTTATTTTTCGATGATTTTTTTGTGTGGCTGGCATCGAAAATGGGAAAACAAATTTAAGATTTTTTTTCGCCTTTTTTTTATTTTTCGATGATTTTTTTGTGTGGCTGGCACCGAAAAAGGGAAAAAAATTCAAGAATTTTTTTTTTGCCTTTTTTTATTTTCCGATGATTTTTTTTTGTGGCTGGCATCGAAAATGGAAAAAAAAAATTAAAAAATTTTTTTTCGCCTTTATTATTTTTTGATGATTTTTTGGTGTTGCTGGCAACAAAATGGAAAAAAAAATTAAAAAGTTTTTTTCGCCTTTTTTATTTTTCGATGATTTTTTTGTGTGACTGGCATCGAAAATGGGAAAGAAAAATTTAAAAAAAATTTTAGCCTTTTTTTTTTGATGATTTTTTTGTGTGGCTGGCATCGAAAAAGGGAAAAAAATTCAAGATTTTTTTTTTTGTCTTTTTTATTTTTCGATGATTTTTTGGTGTGGCTGGCATCGAAAATGGAAAAAAAAATTTAAAATTTTTTTTTCCATTTTTTTATTTTTCGATGATTTTTTTTGTGGCTGGCATCGAAAATGAAAAAAAAAATAAATTTCCATTTTTTTATTTTTCGATGATTTTTTTGTGTGGCTGGCACCGAAAAAGGGAAAAAAATTCAAGAATTTTTTTTGCCTTTCTTATTTTTCGATGATTTTTTTTGTGGCTGGCATCGAAAATGGGAAAACAAATTTAAGAATTTTTTTTTTCGCCTTTTTTAATTTTTCGATGATTTTTGTGTGTGGCTGGCACCAAAAAAGGGAAAAAAATCAAGTTTTTTTTTTTGTCTGGAATCGAAAATGGAAAAAAAAAAATTTAAATTTTTTTTTCCATTTTTTTATTTTTCGATGATTTTTTTTTGTGGCTGGCATCGAAAATGAAAAAAAAAAATAAATTTCCATTTTTTTTATTTTTCGATGATTTTTTTGTGTGGCTGGCACCGAAAAAGGGAAAAAAATTCAAGATTTTTTTTTTGCCTTTTTTATTTTTCGATGATTTTTTTTGTGGCTGGCATCGAAATGGAAAAAAAAAATTAAATTTTTTTTTTCCATTTTTTTATTTTTCGATGATTTTTTTTTGTAGCTGGCATCAAAAATGGAAAAAAAAATTAAATTTTTTTTTTCGCCTTCTTTTTAATTTTTGATGATTTTTTGGTGTGGCTGGCATCGAAAATGGGAAAATAAAATTAAAGAATTTTTTTTGGTCTTTTTTTATTTTTCGATGATTTTTTTTGTGGCTGGCATCGAAAATGGAAAAAAAAATTTAAAAAAATTTTTTCGCCTTTTTATTTTTCGATGATTTTTTTTGTGTGGCTGGCATCGAAAATGGGAAAACAAATTTAAGAATTTTTTTTTTCGCCTTTTTTTTTATTTTTCGATGATTTTTTTGTGTGGCTGGCACCGAAAAAGGGAAAAAAAATTCAAGATTTTTTTTTTTTGTCTTTTTTATTTTCCGATGATTTTTTTTGTGGCTGGCATCGAAAATAGAAAAAAAAAAATTTAAATGTTTTTTTTTCCATTTCTTATTTTTCGATGATTTTTTTTTGTGGCTGGCATCGAAAATGAAGAAAAAAATAAATTTCCATTTTTTTATTTTTCGATGATTTTTTGTGTGGCTGGCACCGAAAAAGGGAAAAAAAATTCAAGAATTTTTTTTTGCCTTTTTTATTTTTCGATGATTTTTTTTTGTGGCTGGCATCGGAATGGAAAAAAAAAAAAAATCAATTTTTTTATTTTTCGATGATTTTTTTGTGTAGCTGGCATCAAAAATGGAAAAAAAATTAAAATTTTTTTTTTCGCCTTTTTTATTTTTCGATGATTTTTTGGTGTGGCTGGCATCGAAAATGGAAAAAAAAAATTAAAAAAATTTTTTCGCCTTCTTTTTATTTTTCGATGATTTTTTGGTGTGGGAAAATGGGAAAATAAAATTTAAGAATTTTTTTTCGCCTTTTTCTATTTTTCGATGATTTTTTTTTGTAGCTGGCATCGAAAATGGAAAAAAAAAATATAAATTTTTTTTTTCGCCTTTTTTATTTTTCGATGATTTTTTTGTGTGGCTGGCATCAAAAATGGGAAAACAAATTTAAGAATTTTTTTTCGCCTTTTTTTATTTTTCGATGATTTTTTGGTGTGGCTGGCATCGAAAATGGAAAAAAAAATTAAAAAAAATTTTTTCGCCTTTTTTATTTTTCGATGATTTTTTTGTGTGGCCGGCACCGAAAAAGGGAAAAGAATTTTTTTTTTGTCTTTTTTTATTTTTCGATGATTTTTTTTTGTGGCTGGCATCGAAAATGAAAAAAGAATTTAAAAAAAATTTTTTCGCCTTTTTTATTTTTCGATGATTTTTTTGTGTGGCTGGCACCGAAAAAGGGGAAAGAATTTTTTTTTTGTCTTTTTTTATTTTTCGATGATTTTTTTTTGTGGCTGGCATTGCAAATGGAAAAATAAATTTAAAATTTATTTTTTCCATTTTTTTATTTTTCGATGATTTTTTTTTGTGTGGCTGGCACCGAAAAAGGGAAAAAAATTCAAGAATTTTTTTTCGCCTTTTTTTATTTTTCGATGATTTTTTTTTGTGGCTGGCATCGAAAATGAGAAAACAAATTTAAGAATTTTTTTTTCGCCTTTTTTTTTATTTTTCGATGATTTTTTTGTGTGGCTGGCACCGAAAAAGGGAAAAAAAATTCAAGAATTTTTTTTTGCCTTTTTTATTTTTTGATGATTTTTTTTGTGGCTGGCATCGAAAATGGAAAAAAAAATTAAAAAAAAATTTTTCGCCTTTTTTATTTTTCGATGATTTTTTTGTGTGGCTGGCACCGAAAAAGGGAAAAGAATTTTTTTTTTGTCTTTTTTTATTTTTCGATGATTTTTTTTTGTGGCTGGCATTGCAAATGGAAAAATAAATTTAAAATTTATTTTTTCCATTTTTTTATTTTTCGATGATTTTTTTTTGTGTGGCTGGCACCGAAAAAGGGAAAAAAAATTCAAGAATTTTTTTTTGCCTTTTTTATTTTTTGATGATTTTTTTTTGTGGCTGGCATCGAAAATGGAAAAAAAAATTAAAAAAAATTTTTTCGCCTTTTTTATTTTTCGATGATTTTTTTGTGTGGCTGGCACCGAAAAAGGGAAAAGAATTTTTTTTTTGTCTTTTTTTATTTTTCGATGATTTTTTTTTGTGGCTGGCATTGCAAATGGAAAAATAAATTTAAAATTTATTTTTTCCATTTTTTTATTTTTCGATGATTTTTTTTTTGTGTGGCTGGCACCGAAAAAGGGAAAAAAAATTCAAGAATTTTTTTTGCCTTTTTTATTTTTTGATGATTTTTTTTTGTGGCTGGCATCGAAAATGGAAAAAAAATTAAAAGTTTTTTTTTTCAATTTTTTTATTTTTCGATGATTTTTTTGTGTGGATGGCATCGAAAATGGAAAAAAAAATTAAAAAAATTTTTTTCGCCTTTTTTATTTTTCGATGATTTTTTTGTGTGGCTGGCATCGAAAATGGGAAAACAAATTTAAGAATTTTTTTTTCGCCTTTTTTTTATTTTTCGATGATTTTTTTGTGTGGCTGGCACCGAAAAAGGGAAAAGAATTTTTTTTTTGTCTTTTTTTATTTTTCGATGATTTTTTTTTGTGGCTGGCATCGAAAATGGAAAAAAAAATTTAAAATTTATTTTTTCCATTTTTTTATTTTTCGATGATTTTTTTTTGTATGGCTGGCACCGAAAAAGGGAAAAAAAAATTCAAGAATTTTTTTTTGCGTTTTTTATTTTTTGATGATTTTTTTTTGTGGCTGGCATCGAAAATGGAAAAAAAAATTAAAAAAAAATTTTTCGCCTTTTTTATTTTTCGATGATTTTTTTGTGTGGCTGGCACCGAAAAAGGGAAAAGAATTTTTTTTTTGTCTTTTTTTATTTTTCGATGATTTTTTTTTGTGGCTGGCATTGCAAATGGAAAAATAAATTTAAAATTTATTTTTTCCATTTTTTTATTTTTCGATGATTTTTTTTTGTGTGGCTGGCACCGAAAAAGGGAAAAAAAATTCAAGAATTTTTTTTTGCCTTTTTTATTTTTTGATGATTTTTTTTTGTGGCTGGCATCGAAAATGGAAAAAAAAATTAAAAAAAATTTTTTCGCCTTTTTTATTTTTCGATGATTTTTTTGTGTGGCTGGCACCGAAAAAGGGAAAAGAATTTTTTTTTTGTCTTTTTTTATTTTTCGATGATTTTTTTTTGTGGCTGGCATTGCAAATGGAAAAATAAATTTAAAATTTATTTTTTCCATTTTTTTATTTTTCGATGATTTTTTTTTTGTGTGGCTGGCACCGAAAAAGGGAAAAAAAATTCAAGAATTTTTTTTGCCTTTTTTATTTTTTGATGATTTTTTTTTGTGGCTGGCATCGAAAATGGAAAAAAAATTAAAAGTTTTTTTTTTCAATTTTTTTATTTTTCGATGATTTTTTTGTGTGGATGGCATCGAAAATGGAAAAAAAAATTAAAAAAATTTTTTTCGCCTTTTTTATTTTTCGATGATTTTTTTGTGTGGCTGGCATCGAAAATGGGAAAACAAATTTAAGAATTTTTTTTTCGCCTTTTTTTTATTTTTCGATGATTTTTTTGTGTGGCTGGCACCGAAAAAGGGAAAAGAATTTTTTTTTTGTCTTTTTTTATTTTTCGATGATTTTTTTTTGTGGCTGGCATCGAAAATGGAAAAAAAAATTTAAAATTTATTTTTTCCATTTTTTTATTTTTCGATGATTTTTTTTTGTATGGCTGGCACCGAAAAAGGGAAAAAAAAATTCAAGAATTTTTTTTTGCGTTTTTTATTTTTTGATGATTTTTTTTTGTGGCTGGCATCGAAAATGGAAAAAAAAATTAAAAGTTTTTTTTTTCCATTTTTTTATTTTTCGATGATTTTTTTTTGTGGATGGCATCGAAAATGGAAAAAAAAAAAAAAATTTTTCGCCTTTTTGATTTTTCGATGATTTTTTTGTGTGGCTGGCATTGAAAATGGGAAAACAAATTTAAGAATTTTTTTTTCGCCTTTTTTTATTTTTCGATGATTTTTTTGTGTGGCTGGCACCGAAAAAGGGAAAAGAATTTTTTTTTGTCTTTTTTTATTTTTCGATGATTTTTTTTTGTGGCTGGCATCGAAAATGGAAAAAAAATTTAAAATTTATTTTTTCTATTTTTTTTATTTTTCGATGATTTTTTTTATGTGGCTGGCACCGAAAAAGGGAAAAAAAATTCAAGAATTTTTTTTTGCCTTTTTTTATTTTTTGATGATTTTTTTTGTGGCTGGCATCGAAAATGAAAAAAAAAAAATTAAATTTTTTTTTCCATTTTATTATTTTTTGATGATTTTTTGGTGTGGCTGGCATCGAAAATGGAAAAAAAATTAAAATTTCTTTTTTCGCCTTTTTTTTTATTTTTCGATGATTTTTTGGTGTGGCTGGCATCGAAAATGGAAAAAAAAAATTAAAAAAAAAATGTTCGCCTTTTTTAATGTTTCGATGATTTTTTGGTGTGGCTGGCATCGAAAATAGGAAAATAAAATTTAAGAAATTTTTTTTCGCCTTTTTTTATTTTTCGATGATTTTTTTTTGTGGCTGGCATCGAAAATGGAAAAAAAAAATTAAAATTTTTTTTTCGCCTTTTTTATTTTTCGATGATTTTTTTGTGTGGCTGGCATCGACAATGAAAAAACAAATTTAAGAATTTTTTTTTCGCCTTTTTTTTTATTTTTCGATGATTTTTTTGTGTGGCTGGCACCGAAAAAGGGAAAAAAAATTCAAGAATTTTTTTTTGCCTTTTTTATTTTTTGATGATTTTTTTTGTGGCTGGCATCGAAAATGGAAAAAAAAATTAAAAAAAATTTTTTCGCCTTTTTTATTTTTCGATGATTTTTTTGTGTGGCTGGCACCGAAAAAGGGAAAAGAATTTTTTTTTTGTCTTTTTTTATTTTTCGATGATTTTTTTTGTGGCTGGCATTGCAAATGGAAAAATAAATTTAAAATTTATTTTTTCCATTTTTTTATTTTTCGATGATTTTTTTTTTGTGTGGCTGGCACCGAAAAAGGGAAAAAAAATTCAAGAATTTTTTTTTGCCTTTTTTATTTTTTGATGATTTTTTTTTGTGGCTGGCATCGAAAATGGAAAAAAAAAATTAAAAGTTTTTTTTTTCCATTTTTTTATTTTTCGATGATTTTTTTGTGTGGATGGCATCGAAAATGGAAAAAAAAAATTAAAAAAATTTTTTTCGCCTTTTTTATTTTTCGATGATTTTTTTGTGTGGCTGGCATCGAAAATGGGAAAACAAATTTAAGAATTTTTTTTCGCCTTTTTTTTATTTTTCGATGATTGTTTTGTGTGGCTGGCACCGAAAAAGGGAAAAAAAATTCAAGAATTTTTTTTTGCCTTTTTTATTTTTTGATGATTTTTTTTTGTGGCTGGCATCGAAAATGGAAAAAAAAATTAAGTTTTTTTTTTCCATTTTTTTATTTTTCGATGATTTTTTTGTGTGGATGGCATCGAAAATGGAAAAAAAAATTAAAAAAATTTTTTTCGCCTTTTTTTATTTTTCGATGATTTTTTTGTGTGGCTGGCATCGAAAATGGGAAAACAAATTTAAGAATTTTTTTTTCGCCTTTTTTTTATTTTTCGATGATTTTTTTGTGTGGCTGGCACCGAAAAAGGGAAAAGAATTTGTTTTTTTCTTTTTTTATTTTTCGATGATTTTTTTTTGTGGCTGGCATCGAAAATGGAAAAAAAAATTTAAAATTTATTTTTTCCATTTTTTTATTTTTCGATGATTTTTTTTTGTGTGGCTGGCACCGAAAAAGGGAAAAAAAAATTCAAGAATTTTTTTTTGCCTTTTTTATTTTTTATGATTTTTTTTGTGGCTGGCATCGAAAATGGAAAAAAAAAATTAAATTTTTTTTTTCCATTTTTTTATTTTTCGATGATTTTTTGGTGTGGCTGGCATCGAAAATGGAAAAAAAAATTAAAATTTCTTTTTTCGCCTTTTTTTTATTTTTCGATGATTTTTTGGTGTGGCTGGCATCGAAAATAGAAAAAAAAAATTAAAAAAAAAATGTTCGCCTTTTTTAATTTTTCGATGATTTTTTGGTGTGGCTGGCATCGAAAATGGTAAAACAAATTTAAAAAATAAAAAAAAAAGGCGAAAAAAAAATTTAAAATTTTTTTTTTCCATTTTTTTGCTTTTCGATGATTTTTTTTTGTGGCTGGCATCGAAAATGGAAAAATAAATTAAAAATTTTTTTTTCGCCTTTTTTATTTTTCGATGATTTTTTTGTGTGGCTGGCATCGAAAATGGAAAAAAAAAATTATTTTTTTTTTTCCATTTTTTTATTTTTCGATGATTTTTTTGTGTGGCTGGCATCGAAAATGGAAAAAAAATTAAAATTTTTTTTTTCGCCTTTATTATTTTTCGATGATTTTTTGGTGTGGCTGGCATCTAAATGGAAAAAAAAAATTAAGAAGTTTTTTTCGCCTTTTTTATTTTTCGATGATTTTTTTGTGTGACAGGCATCGAAAATAGGAAAGAAAAATTTAAAAAAAAATTTCGCCATTTTTTCCGATGATTTTTTTGTGTGGCTGGCATCGAAAAAGGGAAAAAAATTCAAGATTTTTTTTTTTGTCTTTTTTATTTTTCGATGATTTTTTGGTGTGGCTGGCATCGAAAATGGAAAAAAAAATTTAAATTTTTTTTTTTTCCATTTTTTTATTTTTCGATGATTTTTTTTTTGTGGCTGGCACCGAAAAAGGGAAAAAAATTCAAGAATTTTTTTTGTCTTTTTTATTTTTCGATGATTTTTTTTGTGGCTGGCATCGAAAATGGAAAAAAAATTTAATTTTTTTTTTTTCATTTTTTTATTTTTCGATGATTTTTTTTTGTGGCTGGCATCGAAAATGGAAAAAAAAATTTAAAAATTTTTTGTTCGCTTTTTTTATTTTTCGATGATTGATGATTTTTTTGTGTGGCTGGCATCGAAAATGGGAAAACAAATTTAAGAATTTTTTTTCGCCTCTTTTTATTTTTCGATGATTTTTTTGTGTGGCTGGCACCGAAAAAGGGAAAAAATTCAAGAAATTTTTTTTTGTCTTTTTTTATTTTTCGATGATTTTTTTTTTGTAGCTGGCATCGAAAATGGAAAAAAAAAATTTAAAATTTAATTTTTCTATTTTTTTATTTTTCGATTATTTTTTTTTGTGGCTGGCATCGAAAATGAAAAAAAAAAAAAAATTCCATTGTTTTTATTTTTCGATAATTTTTTTGTGGCTGGCATCGAAAATGGAAAAAAAAAAAAAAAAAAAAAAAATTTTTCGATGATTTTTTTTGTGTGGCTGGCATCGAAAATGGGAAAATAAAATTTAAGAATTTTTTTTCCCCTTTTTTTATTTTTCGATGATATTTTTTGTGTGGCTGGCACCGAAAAAGGGAAAAGAATTTTTTTTTGTCTTTTTTTATTTTTCGATGATTTTTTTTTTGTGGCTGGCATCGAAAATGGAAAAAAAAAATTAAAATTTTTTTTTTCGCCTTATTTATTTTTCGATGATTTTTTTTTGTGTGGCTGGCATCGAAAATGGGAAAAAAAAAATAAAAAAAATTTTTTCGCCTTTTTTATTTTTCGATGATTTTTTTGTGTGGCTGGCATAGAAAATGGGAAATTTGAAAGGGAAAACAAATTCAAGATTTTTTTTTTGTCTTTTTTTATTTTTCGATGATTTTTTGGTGTGGCTGGCATCGAAGATGGAAAAAATAATTTAAATTTTTTTTTTCCATTTTTTTATTTTTCGATGATTTTTTTTTGTGGCTGGCATCGAAAATGGAAAAAAAAAATAAAAAAAATTTTTTCGCCTTTTTTATTTTTCGATGATTTTTTTGTGTGGCTGTCATCGAAAATGGGAAAACAAATTTAAGAATTTTTTTTTCGCCTTTTTTTAATTTTTCGATGTTTTTTTTGTGTGGCTGGCACCGAAAAAGGGAAAAGAATTTTTTTTTGTCTTTTTTTATTTTTCGATGATTTTTTTTTGTGGCTGGCATCGAAAATGGAAAAAAAAAATTAAAAAATTTTTTTTCCATTTTTTTATTTTTCGATGATTTTTTTTGTGGCTGGCATCGAAAATGAAAAAAAAAATTCCATTTTTTTTAATTTTCGATGATTTTTTTTGTGTGGCTGGCACCGAAA
Source organism: Ochlerotatus camptorhynchus (assembly GCF_037179485.1). Lineage (NCBI taxonomy): Eukaryota > Metazoa > Arthropoda > Insecta > Diptera > Culicidae > Ochlerotatus > Ochlerotatus camptorhynchus. Next base: position 66,103 of record NW_027041448.1, read on the forward strand.
AAGGGAAAAAAATTCAAGAATTTTTTTTGCGTTTTTTATTTTTTGATGATTTTTTTTGTGGCTGGCATCGAAAATGGAAAAAAAATTATTTTTTTTTTTATTTCCATTTTTTTATTTTTCGATGATTTTTTTGTGTGGCTGGCTTCGAAAATGGAAAAAAAAATTAAAAATTTTTTTTCGACTTTTTTTTTATTTTTCGATGATTTTTTGGTGTGGCTGGCATCGAAAATGGAAAAAAAAATTAAAAAAATTTTTTTCGCCTTTTTTATTTTTCGATGATTTTTTTTTTGTGTGGCTGGCATCGAAAATGGGAAAACAAATTTAAGAATTTTTTTTCCCCTTTTTTTTATTTTTCGATGATATTTTTTGTGTGGCTGGCACCGAAAAAGGGAAAAGAATTTTTTTTTTTTGTCTTTTTTTATTTTTCGATGATTTTTTTTTGTGGCTGGCATCGAAAATGGAAAAAAAAAATTTAAAATTTATTTTTTCCATTTTTTTATTTTTCGATGATTTTTTTTTTGTATGGCTGGCACCGAAAAAGGGAAAAAAAAAATTCAAGAATTTTTTTTGCGTTTTTTATTTTTTGATGATTTTTTTTTGTGGCTGGCATCGAAAATGGAAAAAAAATTAAAAGTTTTTTTTTTCCATTTTTTTATTTTTCGATGATTTTTTTTTGTGGATGGCATCGAAAATGGAAAAAAAATAAAAAAAATTTTTTTCGCCTTTTTTATTTTTCGATGATTTTTTTGTGTGGCTGGCATTGAAAATGGGAAACAAATTTAAGGATTTTTTTTTCGCCTTTTTTTATTTTTCGATGATTTTTTTGTGTGGCTGGCACCGAAAAAGGGAAAAGAATTTTTTTTTGTCTTTTTTTATTTTTCGATGATTTTTTTTTGTGGCTGGCATCGAAAATGAAAAAAAATTGAAAATTTATTTTTTCCATTTTTTTTATTTTTCGATGATTTTTTTTGTGTGGCTGGCACCGAAAAAGGGAAAAAAAATTCAAGAATTTTTTTTTGCCTTTTTTATTTTTAGATGATTTTTTTTGTGGCTGGCATCGAAAATGAAAAAAAAAAATAAAATTTTTTTTTCCATTTTATTATTTTTCGATGATTTTTTGGTGTGGCCTTTTTTTTATTTTTCGATGATTTTTTTTGTGGCTGGCATCGAAAATGGAAAAAAAAAAAAATTAAAATTTTTTTTTTCGCCTTTTTTATTTTTCGATGATTTTTTTGTGTGGCTGGCATCGAAAATGGGAAAACAAATTTAAGAATTTTTTTTTCGCCTTTTTTTTTTTTTTTGATGATTTTTTTGTGTGGCTGGCACCGAAAAAGGGAAAAAAATTCAAGATTTTTTTTTTTGCCTTTTTTATTTTTCGATGATTTTTTTGTGTGGCTGGCATCGAAAATGGGAAAACAAATTTAAAATTTTTTTTTCGCCTTTTCTTATTTTTCGATGATTTTTGTGTGTGGCTGGCTCCAAAAAAGGGAAAAAAAATCAAGATTTTTTTTTTTTGATGATTTTTTTTATGGCTGGCATCGAAAATGAAAAAAAAATTAAAAATTTTTTTTTCGCCTTTTTTTATTTTTCGATAATTTTTTTGTGTGGCTGGCATCGAAAATGGGAAAACAAATTTAAGAATTTTTTTTTCGCCTTTTTTTTATTTTTCGATGATTTTTTTTGTGGCTGGCATCGAAAATGGAAAAAAAATTAAAAAAATTTTTTTTCGCCTTTTGTTTATTTTTCGATGATTTTCTTGTGTGGCTGGCATCGAATATGGGAAAACAAATTTAAGAATTTTTTTTCGCCTTTTTTTATTTTTCGATGATTTTTTTGTGTGGCTGGCATTTTTTTATTTTTCGATGATTTTTTTTGTGGCTGGCATCAAAAATGAAAAAAAAAATTAAAAAAATTTTTTTCGCTTTTTTTATTTTTCGATGATTTTTTTGTGTGGCTGGCATCGAAAATGGGAAAACAAATTTAAGAATTTTTTTTTCGCCTTTTTTTATTTTTCGATGATTTTTTTTGTGGCTGGCATCGAAAATGGAAAAAAAAATTAAAATTTTTTTTTTCGCCTTTTGTATTTTTCGATGATTTTTTTGTGTGGCTGGCATCGAAAATGGGAAAACAAATTTAAGAATTTTTTTTTCGCCTTTTCTTATTTTTCGATGATTTTTGTGTGTGGCTGGCACCAAAAAAGGGAAAAAAAAAATCAAGAATTTTTTTTTGATGATTTTTTTTGTGGCTGGCATAGAAAATGAAAAAAAAAAATAATTTCCATTTTTTTATTTTTCGATGATTTTTTTGTGTGGCTGGCACCGAAAAAGGGAAAAAAAAAATTCAAGAATTGTTTTTTGCCTTTTTTATTTTTCGATGATTTTTTTTTGTGGCTGGCATCGAAATGGAAAAAAAAACAAAAATCCATTTTTTTATTTTTCGATGATTTTTTTGTGTAGCTGGCATCAAAAATGGAAAAAAAAATTAAAATTTTTTTTTCGCCTTTTTTTATTTTTCGATGATTTTTTTTTGTGGCTGGCATCGAAAATGGAAAAAAAAAATTAAAATTTTTTTTTTCGCCTTTATTATTTTTCGATGATTTTTTGGTGTGGCTGGCATCGAAAATGGAAAAAAAAAATTAAAAAATTTTTTTCGCCTTCTTTTTATTTTTCGATGATTTTTTGGTGTGGGAAAATGGGAAAATAAAATTTAAGAATTTTTTTTCGCCTTTTGCTATTTTTCGATGATTTTTTTTTGTAGCTGGCATCGAAAATGGAAAAAAAAAATATAAATTTTTTTTTTTCGCCTTTTTTATTTTTCGATGATTTTTTTGTGTGGCTGGCATCAAAAATGGGAAAACAAATTTAAGAATTTTTTTTTTCGCCTTTTTTTATTTTTCGATGATTTTTTTGTGTGGCTGGCACCGAAAAAGGGAAAAAAATTCAAGAATTTTTTTTTGTCCTCTTTATTTTTCGATGATTTTTTTTATTGGCTGGCATCGAAACTGGAAAAAAAAAATTAAAAAAAAAAAAAAAAAATTTCCATTTTTTTATTTTTCGATGATTTTTTTTTGTGGCTGGCACCGAAAAAGGGAAAAAAATTCAAGAATTTTTTTTTGCCTTTTTTATTTTTCGATGATTTTTTTTGTGGCTGGCATCGAAATGGAAAAAAAATATAAATTTTTTTGTGTAGCTGGCACCGAAAAACGGAAAAAAATTCAAGATTTTTTTTTTTTTTGTCTTTTTTATTTTTCGATGATTTTTTTTGTGGCTGGCATCAAAAATAGAAAAAAAAAAGAAATAAAATTTTTTTCCATTTTTTTATTTTTCGATGATTTTTTTTGTGGCTGGCATCAAAAATGGAAAAAAAAATTAAAAAATTTTTTTTCGCCTTTTTTATTTTTCGATGATTTTTTTGTGTGGCTGGCATCGAAAATGGGAAAACAAATTTAAGAATTTTTTTTCGCCTTTTTTTATTTTTCGATGATTTTTTTTGTGGCTGGCATCGAAAATGGAAAAAAAAAAATTAAAAAAATTTTTTTTCGCCTTTTGTTTATTTTTCGATGATTTTCTTGTGTGGCTGGCATCGAAAATGGGAAAACAAATTTAAGAATTTTTTTTTCGCCTTTTTTTATTTTTCGATGATTTTTTTGTGGCTGGCATCGAAAATAGAAAAAAAAAGAAATAAAATTTTTTTTCCATTTTTTTATTTTCCGATGATTTTTTTTGTGTGGCTGGCATCGAAAATGGGAAAACAAATTTAAGAATTTTTTTTTCGCCTTTTCTTATTTTTCGATGATTTTTGTGTGTGGCTGGCACCAAAAAAGGGAAAAAAAAATCAAGAATTTTTTTTTTTGATGATTTTTTTTATGGCTGGCATCGAAAATGAAAAAAAAAATTAAAAATTTTTTTTTCGCCTTTTTTTATTTTTCGATGATTTTTTTGTGTGGCTGGCATCGAAAATGGGAAAACAAATTTAAGAATTTTTTTTTCGCCTTTTTTTATTTTTCGATGATTTTTTTTGTGGCTGGCATCGAAAATGGAAAAAAAATTAAAAAAAATTTTTTTCGCCTTTTGTTTATTTTTCGATGATTTTCTTGTGTGGCTGGCATCGAATATGGGAAAACAAATTTAAGAATTTTTTTTCGCCTTTTTTTATTTTTCGATGATTTTTTTGTGTGGCTGGCTTTTTTTATTTTTCGATGATTTTTTTTGTGGCTGGCATCAAAAATGAAAAAAAAATTAAAAAATTTTTTTTCGCTTTTTTTATTTTTCGATGATTTTTATGTGTGGCTGGCATCGAAAATGGGAAAACAAATTTAAGAATTTTTTTTCGCCTTTTTTTATTTTTCGATGATTTTTTTTGTGGCTGGCATCGAAAATGGAAAAAAAAATTAAAATTTTTTTTTTCGCCTTTTGTATTTTTCGATGATTTTTTTGTGTGGCTGGCACCGAAAAAGGGAAAAAAATTCAAGATTTTTTTTTTTGCCTTTTTTATTTTTCGATGATTTTTTTGTGTGGCTGGCATCGAAAATGGGAAAACAAATTTAAGAATTTTTTTTTCGCCTTTTCTTATTTTTCGATGATTTTTGTGTGTGGCTGGCACCAAAAAAGGGAAAAAAAAATCAAGAATTTTTTTTTTTGATGATTTTTTTTATGGCTGGCATCGAAAATGACAAAAAAAATTAAAAATTTTTTTTTCGCCTTTTTTTATTTTTCGATGATTTTTTTGTGTGGCTGGCATCGAAAATGGGAAAACAAATTTAAGAATTTTTTTTTCGCCTTTTTTTTATTTTTCGATGATTTTTTTTGTGGCTGGCATCGAAAATGGAAAAAAAATTAAAAAAAAAATTTTTCGCCTTTTGTTTATTTTTCGATGATTTTCTTGTGTGGCTGGCATCGAATATGGGAAAACAAATTTAAGAATTTTTTTTCGCCTTTTTTTATTTTTCGATGATTTTTTTGTGTGGCTGGCATTTTTTTATTTTTCGATGATTTTTTTTGTGGCTGGCATCAAAAATGAAAAAAAAATTAAAAAATTTTTTTTCGCTTTTTTTATTTTTCGATGATTTTTTGGTGTGGCTGGCATCGAAAATGGGAAAACAAATTTAAGAATTTTTTTTTTGTGGCTGGCATCGAAAATGGAAAAAAAAATCAAAAGTTTTTTTTTTCCATTTTTTTATTTTTCGATGATTTTTTTAAAAAAAAAAATTTCGCCTTTTTTATTTTTCGATGATTTTTTGGTGTGGCTGGCATCGAAAATGGAAAAAAAAAATAAAAATTTTTTTTTCGCCTTCTTTTTATTTTTCGATGATTTTTTGGTGTGGGAAAATGGGAAAATAAAATTTAAGAATTTTTTTTCGCCTTTTTCTATTTTTCGATGATTTTTTTTTTGTAGCTGGCATCGAAAATGGAAAAAAAAAATATAAATTTTTTTTTTTCGCCTTTTTTATTTTTCGATGATTTTTTTGTGTGGCTGGCATCAAAAATGGGAAAACAAATTTAAGAATTTTTTTTCGCCTTTTTTTATTTTTCGATGATTTTTTTGTGTGGCTGGCACCGAAAAAGGGAAAAAAATTCAAGAATTTTTTTTTGTCTTCTTTATTTTTCGATGATTTTTTTTTGTGGCTGGCATCGAAAATGGAAAAAAAAAATCAAAAGTTTTTTTTTTCCATTTTTTTATTTTTCGATGATTTTTTTTTGTGGATGGCATCGAAAATGGAAAAAAAATTTAAAATTTATTTTTTCCATTTTTTTATTTTTCGATGATTTTTTTTTGTGTGGCTGGCACCGAAAAAGGGAAAAGAATTTTTTTTTTGTCTTTTTTATTTTTCGATGATTTTTTTTTTGTGGCTGGCATCGAAAATGGAAAAAAAAAATTTAAAATTTATTTATTTCCATTTTTTTATTTTTCGATGATTTTTTTTTGTGTGGCTGGCACCGAAAAAGGGAAAAAAAATTCAAGAATTTTTTTTTGCCTTTTTTATTTTTTGATGATTTTTTTTTGTGGCTGGCATCGAAAATGGAAAAAAAAAATTTAAAATTTATTTTTTTCCATTTTTTTATTTTTCGATGATTTTTTTTTTGTGTGGCTGGCACCGAAAAAGGGAAAAGAATTTTTTTTTTGTCTTTTTTTATTTTTCGATGATTTTTTTTTGTGGCTGGCATCGAAAATGGAAAAAAAAATTTAAAATTTATTTTTTCCATTTTTTTATTTTTCGATGATTTTTTTTTGTGTGGCTGGCACCGAAAAAGGGAAAAGAATTTTTTTTTGTCTTCTTTATTTTTCGATGATTTTTTTTTTGTGGCTGGCATCGAAACTGGAAAAAAAAAATTAAAAAAAAAAAAAGAAAAAATTCCGTTTTTTTATTTTTCGATGATTTTTTTTTGTGGCTGGCACCGAAAAAGGGAAAAAAATTCAAGAATTTTTTTTTGCCTTTTTTATTTTTCGATGATTTTTTTTTGTGGCTGGCATCGAAATGGAAAAAAAAATATAAATTTTTTTGTGTGGCTGGCACCGAAAAAGGGAAAAAATAAAAAAATGGAAAAAATAAATTTTAAATTTTTCTTTCCCATTTTCGATGCCAGTCACACAAAAAAATCATCGAAAAATAAAAAAGGCGAAAAAAACTTCTTAATTTTTTTTCCATTTCGATGCCAGCCACACCAAAAAATCATCGAAAAATAATAAAGGCGAAAAAAAAAATTTTAAAACAAAAAAAAATCATCGGAAAAAAAAAAAAACGCAAAAGAATTTTTGAATTTTTTTCCCTTTTTCGGTGCCAGCCACACAAAAAAATCATCGAAAACTAAAAAAAGGCGAAAAAAAATTTCTTAAATTTTATTTTCCCATTTTCGATGCCAGCCACACCAAAAAATCATCGAAAAATTAAAAAAGGCGAAAAAATTTTTTTTAATTTTTTTTTTTTTCCATTTTCGATGCCAGCCACACAAAAAAATCATCGAAAAATAAAAAAAAGGCGAAAAAATTTTTTTAATTTTTTTTTCCATTTTCGCATCGAAAATGGAAAAAAAAAATTAAAAATTTTTTTTCGCCTTTTTTTTATTTTTCGATGATTTTTTTGTGTGGCTGGCATCGAAAATGGAAAAAAAAAATTAAAAAATTTTTTTTCGCCTTTTTTAATTTTTCGATGATTTTTTGGTGTGGCTGGCATCGAAAATGGGAAAACAAAAAAATCATCGAAAAATAAAAAAATGGAAAAAAAAAATAATAATTTTTTTTTTCCATTTTCGATGCCAGCCACACCAAAAAATCATCGAAAAATAAAAAAGACAAAAAAAAAATCTTGAATTTTTTTCCCTTTTTCGATGCCAGCCACACAAAAAAATCATCGAAAAATAAAAAAGGCGAAAAAAAAAATTTTAATTTTTTTTTTCCATTTTCGCCTTTTTTTTATTTTTCGATGATTTTTTTTTGTGGCTGGCATCGAAAATGGAAAAAAAAATTAAAAAATTTTTTTTCCATTTTTTTTATTTTTCGATGATTTTTTTTTGTGGCTGGCATCGAAAATGAAAAAAAAAATTCCATTTTTTTAATTTTCGATGATTTTTTTTGTGTGGCTGGCACCGAAAAAGGGAAAAAAATTCAAGAATTTTTTTTGCGTTTTTTATTTTTTGATGATTTTTTTTTGTGGCTGGCATCGAAAATGGAAAAAAAAAATTATTTTTTTTTATTTCCATTTTTTTATTTTTCGATGATTTTTTTGTGTGGCTGGCATCGAAAATGGAAAAAAAAATTAAAAATTTTTTTTTCGCCTTTTTTTATTTTTCGATGATTTTTTTGTGTGGCTGGCATCGAAATGGAAAAAAAATTAAGAAGTTTTTTTCGCCTTTTTTATTTTTCGATGATTTTTTTGTGTGACTGGCATCGAAATGGAAAAAAAAAATTAAGAAGTTTTTTTCGCCTTTTTTTATTTTTCGATGATTTTTTTGTGTGACTGGCATCGAAAATGGGAAAACAAATTTAAGAATTTTTTTTTCGCCTTTTTTTTATTTTTCGATGATTTTTTTGTGTGGCTGCCACCGAAAAAGGGAAAAGAATTTTTTTTTGTCGCCAATTTTTTTCGATGATTTTTTTGTGTGGCTGGCATCGAAAATGGGAAAACAAATTTAAGATTTTTTTTTCGCCTTTTTTTTTATTTTTTCGATGATTTTTTTGTGTGGCTGGCACCGAAAAAGGGAAAAGAATTTTTTTTTGTCTTTTTTTATTTTTCGATGATTTTTTTTGTGGCTGGCATCGAAAATGGAAAAAAAATTAAATTTTTTTTTTCCATTTTTTTATTTTTCGATGATTTTTTTGTGTGGCTGGCATCGAAAATGGAAAAAAAAAATTAAAATTTCTTTTTTCGCCTTTTTTTTATTTTTCGATGATTTTTTGGTGTGGCTGGCATCGAAAATGGAAAAAAAAATTAAAAAAAAAAATTTCGCTTTTTTTAATTTTTCGATGATTTTTTGGTGTGGCTGGCATCGAAAATGGGAAAATAAAATTTAAGAAATTTTTTTTCGCCTTTTTTTTATTTTTCGATGATTTTTTTTTTGTGGCTGGCATCGAAAATGGAAAAAAAAATTAATTTTTTTTTTTTCGCCTTTTTTATTTTTCGATGATTTTTTTGTGTGGCTGGCATCAAAAATGGGAAAACAAATTTAAGAATTTTTTTTTAGCCTTTTTTTTATTTTTCGATGATTTTTTTTGTGGCTGGCATCGAAAATGGAAAAAAAAATTAAAAAAATTTTTTCGCCTTTTTATTTTTCGATGATTTTTTTGTGTGGCTGGCATCGAAAATGGGAAAACAAATTTAAGAATTTTTTTTTCGCCTTTTTTTATTTTTCGATGATTTTTTTGTGTGGCTGGCACCGAAAAAGGGAAAAGAATTTTTTTTTTGTCTTTTTTTTAATTTTCGATGATTTTTTTTGTGGCTGGCATCGAAAATGGAAAAAAAAAAAAATTAAAATTTTTTTTTCCATTTATTTATTTTTCGATGATTTTTTTTTGTGGCTGGCATCGAAAATGAAAAAAAAAAAAATTCCATTTTTTTTATTTTTCGATGATTTTTTTTGTGTGGCTGGCACCGAAAAAGGGAAAAAAATTCAAGAATTTTTTTTGCGTTTTTTATTTTTTGATGATTTTTTTTGTGGCTGGCATCGAAAATGGAAAAAAAAAAATATTTTTTTTTTTTCAATTTTTTATTTTTCGATGATTTTTTTGTGTGGCTGGCATAGAAAATGGAAAAAAAAATTAAAATTTTTTTTTTCGCCTTCATTATTTTTCGATGATTTTTTGGTGCGGCTGGCATCTAAATGGAAAAAAAATTAAGAAGTTTTTTTCGCCTTTTTTATTTTTCGATGATTTTTTTGTGTGACTGGCATCGAAAATGGGAAAGAAAAATTTAAAAAAAAATTTGGCCATTTTTTTCGATGATTTTTTTGTGTGGCTGGCATCGAAAAAGGGAAAAAAAAATTCAAGATTTTTTTTTTTTTGTCTTTTTTATTTTTCGATGATTTTTTGGTGTGGCTGGCATCGAAAATGGAAAAAAAAATTTAATTTTTTTTTTTCCATTTTTTTATTTTTCGATGATTTTTTTTTGTGGCTGGCACCGAAAAAGGGAAAAAAATTCAAGAATTTTTTTTGTCTTTTTTATTTTTCGATGATTTTTTTTGTGGCTGGCATCGAAAATGGAAAAAAAAATTAAAATTTTTTTTTCCATTTTTTTATTTTTCGATGATTTTTTTTTTGGAGCTGGCATCGAAAATGGAAAAAAAAAAATTTAAAATTTTTTTTTCCATTTTTTTATTTTTCGATTATTTTTTTTGTGGCTGGCATCGAAAATGGGAAAACAAATTTAAGAATTTTTTTTCGCCTCTTCTTATTTTTCGATGATTTTTTTGTGTGGCTGGCACCGAAAAAGAGAAAAAATTCAAGAATTTTTTTTTTGTCTTTTTTTATTTTTCGATGATTTTTTTTTTGAAGCTGGCATCGAAAATGGAAAAAAAAAATTTAAAATTTTTTTTTTCGCCTTTTTATTTTTCGATGATTTTTTTTTGTGTGGCTGGCATCAAAATGGGAAAATAAAATTTAAGAATTTTTTTTCCCCTTATTTTATTTTTCGATGATATTTTTTGTGTGGCTGGCACCGAAAAAGGGAAAAGAATTTTTTTTTGTTTTTTTTTTATTTTTCGTTGATTTTTTTTTGTGGCTGGCATCGAAAATGGAAAAAAAAAATTTAAATTTTTTTTTTCGCCTTTTTTATTTTTCGATGATTTTTTTTTTGTGTGGCTGGCATCGAAAATGGGAAAACAAATTTAAGAATTTTTTTTCCCCTTTTTTATTTTTCGATGATATTTTAAGTGTGGCTGGCACCGAAAAAGGAAAAGAAGTTTTTTTTGTCTTTTTTTATTTTTCGATGATTTTTTTTGTGGCTGGCATCGAAAATGGAAAAAAAAATTTAAAATTTATTTTTTCCATTTTTTTATTTTTCGATGATTTTTTTTTGTGTGGCTGGCACCGAAAAATGGAAAAAAAATTCAAGAATTTTTTTTTGCCTTTTTTATTTTTTGATGATTTTTTTTTGTGGCTGGCATCGAAAATGGAAAAAAATATTAAAATTTTTTTTTCCATTTTTTTATTTTTCGATGATTTTTTTTTGTGGATGGCATCGAAAATGGAAAAAAAAATTAAAAAAATTTTTTTCGCCTTTTTATTTTTCGATGATTTTTTTGTGTGGCTGGCATTGAAAATGGGAAAACAAATTTAAGAATTTTTTTTCCCCTTTTTTTATTTTTCGATGATATTTTTAGTGTGGCTGGCACCGAAAAAGGGAAAAGAATTTTTTTTTTGTCTTTTTTTATTTTTCGATGATTTTTTTTTGTGGCTGGCATCGAAAATGGAAAAAAAAAAATTTAAAATTTATTTTTTCCATTTTTTTATTTTTCGATGATTTTTTTTTGTGTGGCTGGCACCGAAAAAGGGAAAAAATATTCAAGAATTTTTTTTTTGCCTTTTTTATTTTCCGATGATTTTTTTTTTGTGGCTGGCATCGAAAATGGAAAAAAATATTAAAATTTTTATTTTCGCCTTTATTATTTTTCGATGATTTTTTGGAGTGGCTGGCAACGAAATGGAAAAAAAAAAATTAAGAATTGAAAATGAAAATGATTTTTTTGTGTGGCTGGCATCGAAAAAGGGAAAAAAAATCAAGATTTTTTTTTGTCTTTTTTATTTTTTTGGTGTGGCTGGCATCAAAGATAAAAAAAAAAATTAATTTTTTTTTTCCATTTTTTTATTTTTTGATGATTTTTTTTTGTGGCTGGCATCGAAAATGGAAAAAAAAAATTAAAAATTTTTTTTTTCGCCTTTTTTATTTTTCGATGATTTTTTTGTGTGGCTGGCTTCGAAAATGGGAAAACAAATTTAAGAATTTTTTTTTCGCCTTTTTTTTATTTTTCGATGATTTTTTTGTGTGGCTGGCACCGAAAAAGGGAAAAGAATTTTTTTTTGTCTTTTTTTGTTTTTCGATGATTTTTTTTTGTGGCTGGCATCGAAAATGGAAAAAAAAAAAATTAAAAAAATTTTTTTCCATTTTTTTATTTTTCGATGATTTTTTTTTGTGGCTGACATTGAAAATGAAAAAAAAAAAATTCATTTTTTTAATTTTCGATGATTTTTTTTGTGTGGCTGGCACCGAAAAAGGGAAAAAAATTCTAGAATTTTTTTTGCGTTTTTTATTTTTTGATGATTTTTTTTTGTGGCTGGCATCGAAAATGGAAAAAAAAAATTATTTTTTTTTATTTCCATTTTTTTAATTTTTCGATGATTTTTTTGTGTGGCTGGCATCGAAAATGGAAAAAAAAATTAAAAAATTTTTTTCGACTTTTTTTTATTTTTCGATGATTTTTTGGTGTGGCTGGCATCGAAAATGGAAAAAAAAATTAAAAAAATTTTTCGCCTTTTTTAATTTTTCGATGATTTTTTGGTGTGCTGGCATCGAAAATGGGAAAATAAAATTTAAGAAATTTTTTTTCGCCTTTTTTATTTTTCGATGATTTTTTTGTGTGACTGGCATCGAAATGGAAAAAAAAATTAAGAAGTTTTTTTCGCCTTTTTTATTTTTCGATGATTTTTTTGTGTGACTGGCATCGAAATGGAAAAAAAATTAAGAAGTTTTTTTCGCCTTTTTTATTTTTCGATGATTTTTTGTGTGACTGGCATCGAAAATGGGAAAACAAATTTAAGATTTTTTTTTTCGCCTTTTTTTTTATTTTTCGATGATTTTTTTGTGTGGCTGGCACCGAAAAAGGGAAAAGAATTTTTTTTTTGTCGCCAATTTTTTTCGATGATTTTTTTGTGTGGCTGGCATTAAAAAATTTTTTTCGCCTTTTTTAATTTTTCGATTATTTTTTGGTGTGCTGGCATCGAAAATGGGAAAATAAAATTTAAGAAGTTTTTTTTCGCCTTTTTTTTATTTTTCGATGATTTTTTGGTGTGGCTGGCACCGAAAAAGGGAAAACAATTCAAGATTTTTTTTTTGTCTTTTTTATTTTTCGATGATTTTTTTTTGTGGCTTGCATCGAAAATGGAAAAAAAATTTAAAATTTTTTTTTCCATTTTTTTATTTTTCGATGATTTTTTTGTGGCTGGCATCGAAAATGGAAAAAAAAATTAAAATTTTTTTATTTCGCCTTTTTTTATTTTTCGATGATTTTTTTGTGTGGCTGGCATCGAAAATGGGAAAACAAATTTAAGAATTTTTTTTTCGCCTTTTTTATTTTTCGATGATTTTTTTGTGTGGCTGGCACCGAAAAAGGGAAAAAAATTCAAGAATTTTTTTTTGTCTCTTTTATTTTTCAATGATTTTTTTTTGTGGTTGGCATCGAAAATGGAAAAAAAAATTAAGAAGTTTTTTTCGCCTTTTTTATTTTTCGATGATTTTTTGGTGTGACTGGCATCAAAAATGGGAAAGAAAAATTTAAAAAAAAAATTTCGCCATTTTTTTCGATGATTTTTGTGTGTGGCTGGCATCGAAAAAGGGAAAAAAATTCAAGATTTTTTTTTTTGTCTTTTTTATTTTTCGATGATTTTTTGGTGTGGCTGGCATCGAATATGGAAAAAAAAAAATTTAAAATTTTTTTTTTCCATTTTTTTATTTTTCGATGATTTTTTTTTGTGGCTGGCATCGAAAAATAAAAAAGGACAAAAAAAAAAAAATTCAATTTTTTTATTTTTCGATGATTTTTTTGTGTCTGGCACCAAAAAAGGAAAAAAAAATTCAAGAATTTATTATTAAAAATTTTTTTTCGCCTTTTTTTTTATTTTTCGATGATTTTTTGGTGTGGCTGGCATCAAAAATGGAAAAAAATAATTAAAAAAAATAATTTTCGCCTTATTTTATTTTTCGATGATTTTTTGGTGTGGCTGGCATCGAAAATGGGAAAATAAAATTTAAGAATTTTTTTTTCGCCTTTTTTTATTTTTCGATGATTTTTTTTTGTGGCTGGCATCGAAAATGGAAAAAAAAATTTAAAAATTTTTTTTTCGCTTTTTTTATTTTTCGATGATTTTCTTGTGTGGCTGGCATCGAAAATGGGAAAACAAATTTAAGAATTTTTTTTTCGCCTTTTTTTATTTTTCGATGATTTTTTTGTGTGGCTGGCACCGAAAAAGGGAAAAAATTCAAGATTTTTTTTTGTCTTTTTTATTTTTCGATGATTTTTTTTGTAGCTGGCATCGAAAATGGAAAAAAAAAATTTAAAATTTTTTTTTCCATTTTTTTATTTTTCGATGATTTTTTTTGTGGCTGGCATCGAAAATGAAAAAAAAAAAAAAATTCCATTGTTTTTATTTTTCGATGATTTTTTTGTGGCTGGTATCGAAAATGGAAAAAAAAAAATTCCATTTTTTTATTTTTCGATGATTTTTTTTGTGTGGCTGGCATCGAAAATGGAAAAAAAAAAATTAAAAATTTTTTTCGCCTTTTTTTATTTTTTGATGATTTTTTTATGTGGCTGGCATCGAAAATGGGAAAATAAAATTTAAGAATTTTTTTTTCGCCTGTTTTTATTTTTCGATGATTTTTTTTTGTGGCTGGCATCGAAAATGGAAAAAAAAATTAAATTTTTTTGTTTCGCCTTTTTTATTTTTCGATGATTTTTTTGTGTGGCTGGCATAAAAAATGGAAAAACAAATTTAAGAATTTTTTTTGGTCTTTTTTTATTTTTCGATTATTTTTTTTGTGGCTGGCATCGAAAATGGAAAAAAATTAAAATTTTTTTTTTCGCCTTTTTTATTTTTCGATGATTTTTTTGTGTGGCTGGCACCGAAAAAGGGAAAACAAATTCAAGAATTTTTTTTGGTCTTTTTTTTTTTTTTTCGATTATTTTTTTTTGTGGCTGGCATCGAAAATGGAAAAAAAATTAAAATTTTTTTTTTCGCCTTTTTTATTTTTCGATGATTTTTTTGTGTGGCTGGCACCGAAAAAGGGAGAAAAAAATTCAAGAATTTGTTTTTGCCTTTTTTATTTTTTGATGATTTTTTTTGTGGCTGGCATCGAAAATGGAAAAAAAAAATAAATTTTTTTTTCCATTTTTTTATTTTTCGATGATTTTTTTGTGTGGCTGGCATCCAAAATGGAAAAAAAAAATTAAAATTTCTTTTTTCGCCTTTTTTTTATTTTTCGATGATTTTTTGGTGTGGCTGGCATCGAAAATGGAAAAAAAAATCAAAAAAAAGTTTTTCGCCTTTTTTAATTTTTCGATGATTTTTTGGTGTGGCTGGCATCAAAACTGGGAAAATAAAATTTAAGAAATTTTTTTTCGCCTTTTTTATTTTTCGATGATTTTTTTTGTGGCTGGCATCGAAAATGGAAAAAAAAATTAAATTTTTTTTTTTTCGCCTTTTTTATTTTTTGATAATTTTTTTGTGTGGCTGGCATCAAAAATGGGAAAACAAATTTAAGAATTTTTTTTTAGCCTTTTTTTTTATTTTTCGATGATTTTTTTGTGTGGCTGGCACCGAAAAAGGGAAAAAAATTCAAGATTTTTTTTTTGCCTTTTTTATTTTCCGATGATTTTTTTTTTGTGGCTGGCATCGAAAATGGAAAAAAAAATTAAATTTTTTTTTTCGCCTTAATTATTTTTCGATGATTTTTTGGTGTTGCTGGCAACGAAATGGAAAAAAAAATTAAGAAATTTTTTTCGCCTTTTTTATTTTTCGATGATTTTTTTGTGTGACTGGCATCGAAAATGGGAAAGAAAAATTTAAAAAAAAATTTAGCCTTTTTTTTCGATGATTTTTTTGTGTGGCTGGCATCGAAAAAGGGAAAAAAATTCAAGATTTTTTTTTTGTCTTTTTTATTTTTCGATGATTTTTTGGTGTGGCTGGTATCGAAAATGGAAAAAAAAAATTAAATTTTTTTTTTCATTTTTTTATTTTTTGATGATTTTTTTTGTGGCTAGCATCGAAAATGGAAAAAAAAAATTAAAAATTTTTTTTCGCCTTTTTTATTTTTCGATGATTTTTTTGTGTGGCTGGCATCGAAAATGGGAAAACAAATTTAAGAATTTTTTTTTTGCCTTTTTTTTATTTTTCGATGATTTTTTTGTGTGGCTGGCACCGAAAAAGGGAAAAGAATTTTTTTTTTGTCTTTTTTCAATTTTCGATGATTTTTTTTGTGGCTGGCATCGAAAATGGAAAAAAAAAATTTAAATTTTTTTTTCCATTTTTTTATTTTTCGATGATTTTTTTTTGTGGCTGGCATCGAAAATGAAAAAAAAAAAAATCCATTTTTTTTATTTTTCGATGATTTTTTTTGTGTGGATGGCTTCGAAAAAGGGAAAAAAATTCAAGAATTTTTTTTGCGTTTTTTATTTTTTGATGATTTTTGTTGTGGCTGGCATCAAAAATGGAAAAAAAATTAAAAAAATTTTTTTCGACTTTTTTTTATTTTTCGATGATTTTTTTGTGTGGCTGGCATCGAAAATGGAAAAAAAAATTAAAAAAAATTTTTTTCGCCTTTTTTAATTTTTCGATGGCATCGAAAATGGGAAAATAAAATTTAAGAAATTTTTTTTCGCCTTTTTTTATTTTTCGATGATTTTTTTGTGTGGCTGGCACCGAAAAAGGGAAAAAAAATTCAAAAATTCTTTTGCGTTTTTTTTTTCCGATGATTTTTTTTGTTTTAACATTTTTTTTTTCGCCTTTATTATTTTTCGATGATTTTTTGGTGTGGCTGGCATCGAAATGGAAAAAAAATTAAGAAGTTTTTTTCGCCTTTTTTTTATTTTTCGATGATTTTTTTGTGTGACTGGCATCGAAAATGGGAAAGAAAAATTTAAAAAAAAATTTCGCCATTTTTTTCGATGATTTTTTTGTGTGGCTGGCATCGAAAAAGGGAAAAAAATTCAAGATTTTTTTTTTTTTTTTATCTTTTTTATTTTTCGATGATTTTTTGGTGTGGCTGGCATCGAAAATGGAAAAAAAAATTTAAATTTTTTTTTTCCATTTTTTTATTTTTCGATGATTTTTTTTTGTGGCTGGCACCGAAAAAGGGAAAAAAATTCAAGAATTTTTTTTGTCTCTTTTATTTTTCGATGATTTTTTTTGTGGCTGGCATCAAAAATGGAAAAAAAATTTAAAATTTTTTTTTTTTCCATTTTTTTATTATTCGATGATTTTTTTTTTGTGGCTGGCATCGAAAATGGAAAAATAAATTTAAATTTTTTTTTTCCCTTTTTTTATTTTTCGATGATTTTTTTGTGTGGCTGGCATCGAAAATGGGAAAACAAATTTAAGAATTTTTTTTCGCCTCTTTTTATTTTTCGATGATTTTTTTGTGTGGCTTGCACCGAAAAAGGGAAAAAATTCAAGAATTTTTTTTTTTGTCTTTTTTTATTTTCGATGATTTTTTATTTGTAGCTGGCATCAAAAATGGAAAAAAAAAAATTTAAATTTTTTTTTCCATTTTTTTATTTTTCGATTATTTTTTTTTTGTGGCTGGCATCGAAAATGAAAAAGAAAAAAAAAATTCCATTGTTTTTATTTTTCGATAATTTTTTTGTGGCTGGCATCGAAAATGGAAAAAAATAATTTTTTTTTTCCATTTTTTAATTTTTCGATGATTTTTTTTGTGTGGCTGGCATCGAAAATGGGAAAATAAAATTTAAGAATTTTTTTTTCGCCTTTTTTTATTTTTTAATTATTTTTTTTTTGTGGCTGGCATCGAAAATGGAAAAAAAAAATTAAAAATTTTTTTTTCCCTTTTTTTATTTTTCGATGATTTTTTTTTTGTGGCTGGCATCGAAAATGGGAAACCAAATTTAAGAATTTTTTTTCGCCTTTTTTTGTTTTTCGATGATTTTTTTGTTTGGCTGGCACCGAAAAAGGGAAAAAAATTCAAGATTTTTTTTTTTTTTTTTGTCTTTTTTAATTTTTGATGATTTTTTTTGTGGCTGGCATCGAAAATAGAAAAAAAAAGAAATAAATTTTTTTTTCCATTTTTTTATTTTTCGATGATTTTTTGTTGTGGCTGCAATCAAAAATGGAAAAAAAAAATTAAAAAAAAATTTTTCGCCTTTTTTTATTTTTCGATGATTTTTTTGTGTGGCTGGCATCGAAAATGGGAAAAAAAATTTAAGAATTTTTTTTCGCCTTTTTTTATTTTTCGATGATTTTTTTTGTGGCTGGCATCGAAAATGGAAAAAAAAAATTAAAATTTTTTTTTCGCCTTTTTTATTTTTCGATGATTTTTTTGTGTGGCTGGCATCGAAAATGGGAAAACAAATTTAAGAATTTTTTTTCGCCTTTTCTTATTTTTCGATGATTTTTGTGTGTGGCTGGCACCAAAAAAGGGAAAAAAAATCAAGAATTTTTTTTTTGATGTTTTTTTTGTGGCTGGCATCGAAAATGGAAAAAAAAAATTTAAATTTTTTTTTTCCATTTTTTTTATTTTTCGATGATTTTTTTTTGTGGCTGGCATCGAAAATGAAAAAAAAAATACATTTCCATTTTTTTATTTTTCGATGATTTTTTTGTGTGGCTGGCATCGAAAATGGAAAAAAAAAATTAAAATTTTTTTTTCGCCTTGTTTTATTTTTCGATGATTGTTTGGTGTGGCTGGCATCAAAAATGTAAAAAAAAAATTAACAAATTTTTCTTCGCCTTTTTTTATTTTTCGATGATTTTTTGTGGCTGGCATCGAAAATGGGAAAATAAAATTTAAGATTTTTTTTTTTCATCTTCTTTTATTTTTTGATGTTTTTTTTTGTAGCTGGCATCAAAAATGGGAAAACAAATTTAAGAATTTTTTTTTCGCCTTTTTTTATTTTTCGATGATTTTTTTGTGTGGCTGGCACCGAAAAAGGGAAAAAAATTCAAGAATTTTTTTTGCCTCTTTTATTTTTCGATGATTTTTTTTGTGGCTGGCATCGAAAATGGAAAAAATAAATTAAATTTTTTTTTTACCATTTTTTTATTTTTTGATGATTTTTTTGTGTGGCTGGCATCGAAAATGGGAAAAAAATATTTAAGAATTTTTTTTGGTCTTTTTTTTATTTTTCGATGATTTTTTTTGTGGCTGGCATCGAAATGAAAAAAAAATTAAAAATTTTTTTTCCATTTTTTTATTTTTCGATGATTTTTTTGTGTGGCTGGCATCGAAAATGGAAAAAAAAAATTAAAATATTTTTTTCGCCTTTTTTTATTTTTCGATGATTGTTTGGTGTGGCTGGCATCAAAAATGTAAAAAAAAAATTAACAAATTTTTCTTCGCCTTTTTTTATTTTTCGATGATTTTTTGTGGCTGGCATCGAAAATGGGAAAATAAAATTTAAGAATTTTTTTTTTTCATCTTCTTTTATTTTTTGATGTTTTTTTTTGTAGCTGGCATCAAAAATGGAAAAAAAAAATTAAAATTTTTTTTTCGCCTCTTTTTTATTTTTCGATGATTTTTTTGTGTGGCTGGCACCGAAAAAGGGAAAACAATTCGAGATTTTTTTTTGTCTTTTTTATTTTTCGATTTTTTTTTTGTGGCTTGCATAGAAAATGGAAAAAAAAATTTAAATTTTTTTTCCATTTTTTTATTTTTCGATGATTTTTTTTGTGGCTGGCATCGAAAATGGAAAAAAAAATTAAAATTTTTTTATTTCGCCTTTTTTATTTTTCGATGATTTTTTTGTGTGGGTGGCATCGAAAATGGGAAAACAAATTTAAGATTTTTTTTTCGCCTTTTTTTATTTTTCGATGATTTTTTTGTGTGGCTGGCACCGAAAAAGGGAAAAAAATTCAAGAAAATAAAAAAGACAAAAAATATATTCCTGAATTTTTTTCCCTTTTTTGGTGCCAGCCACTCAAAAAAATCATCGAAAAATAAAAAAAAGGCGAAAAAAAAATTCTTAAATTTGTTTTCCCATTTTCGATGCCAGCCACACAAAAAAATCATCGAAAAATAAAAAATGCGAAAAAAAAATTTTTCATTTTTTTTTTCATTTTTGATGCCATTCACAAAAAAAATCATCGAAAAAAAAATGGAAAAAAAAATTTATTTTTTTTTTTCCATTTTAAATGCCAGCCACAAAAAAAAAATCATCGAAAAATAAAAAAAGGCGAAAAAACAAATTATTAAATTTTATTTTCCCATTTTCGATGCCAGCCACACCAAAAAATCATCGAAAAATAAAAAAAGGCGAAAAAAATTTTTTTTAATTTTTTTTTCCATTTTCGATGCCAGCCACACCAAAAAATCATCGAAAAATAAAAAAAGGCGAAAATAATTCTTGATTTTTTTGTGTGGCTGGCATCGAAAATGGAAAAAAAAAATTAAAATATTTTTTTCGCCTTTTTTTATTTTTCGATGATTGTTTGGTGTGGCTGGCATCAAAAATGTAAAAAAAAAAATTAACAAATTTTTCTTCGCCTTTTTTTATTTTTCGATGATTTTTTGTGGCTGGCATCAAAAATGGGAAAATAAAATTTAAGAATTTTTTTTTTTTCATCTTCTTTTATTTTTTGATGTTTTTTTTTGTAGCTGGCATCAAAAATGGAAAAAAAAAATTAATTTTTTTTTTTCGCCTCTTTTTTATTTTTCGATGATTTTTTTGTGTGGCTGGCACCGAAAAAGGGAAAACAATTCGAGATTTTTTTTTGTCTTTTTTATTTTTCGATTTTTTTTTTGTGGCTTGCATAGAAAATGGAAAAAAAAATTTAAATTTTTTTTCCATTTTTTTATTTTTCGATGATTTTTTTTGTGGCTGGCATCGAAAATGGAAAAAAAAATTAAAATTTTTTTATTTCGCCTTTTTTATTTTTCGATGATTTTTTTGTGTGGGTGGCATCGAAAATGGGAAAACAAATTTAAGATTTTTTTTTCGCCTTTTTTTATTTTTCGATGATTTTTTTGTGTGGCTGGCACCGAAAAAGGGAAAAAAATTCAAGAAAATAAAAAAGACAAAAAATATATTCCTGAATTTTTTTCCCTTTTTTGGTGCCAGCCACTCAAAAAAATCATCGAAAAATAAAAAAAAGGCGAAAAAAAAATTCTTAAATTTGTTTTCCCATTTTCGATGCCAGCCACACAAAAAAATCATCGAAAAATCTAAAAAGGCGAACAAAAAAAATTTTAATTTTTTTTTTT